>NC_141023.1:16917500-17067500 GCF_052040795.2 Danio rerio
TAGACAGAAATGAATGACTACACATATAAAGTCTGTCTGTCTATTTGACGACTAGTCTAGATTTGGGCTATTCTTAGATGTCTATTAGAGATTTACTGATAGCCCAAGTTTAGCCTTGTTTTAGCCAAACTGTCTACATCTAGATGTGTATTAGACGTCTGATAAACACAAGATTGTTTGCTGGGCTATATCAGTCATATAGCTCTTTTATACGTTTTCTATCATCTGTCTATAACCATAACATTATTAATTATTTTTTAAAACCGGGGACCCCATAAAAGGGCAAGGAAAGTTTATTTATAGTGCACATTTCATACACATTGGTAATTCAGGGTGAAGCTACCCCAGTGGAGCTGAAAAAAGAAGGTTATAAAAAGAATGGGGCTCATTTTTATTTATTTATTGTTTTATGTATTTGATTTTACTTTAAAAGTTCAAAATTCAACCTTAAATATATTTTAACATGCAGTTTATTTCACAAAAAACTAATCTACGGAGAAAAAAAATCTATAGAGAAAGAGAATGTATTTAGTTTTAAATGCTTAGGGCAATACCTGGAACTGCTTAGGGCCCCCAATGCGCCTCTGTCGACATTGCATCTCTGAAATATGTAGTCTCCGCTTGCAAATCCAAGTCTGCATCCAGATACTATTGCCTCTGTCTGTCTCCCAACAGAAGCTCCAGGTGCTCGTCTTCATGGCGCTGCTCGCTCACCTGGCCCGGGACGTGGAGGGCGTGGCCTCCTGCTGCGCGCGCGCTCCCGGCTCCTGCAAACTCTACGAGATGCTGTGCCGAGCAGGACGCAGAAACGACTCTTCCGTCGCCAGACATTTAGTGCATCTCAACAACGACGCCGCTGTCGGGATTCTCACTCTTGGCAAACGTAAAGTGGGCGAAAGCCGCGTCCACGACCGCCTGCAACAACTGCTGCACAACTCGCGGAATCAAGCCGCGGGGATCCTCACCATGGGGAAGAGGCTGGAGGAGCCCGCTAAATTCCTCATCCCTACGGTACCACAGGATGTGGACAGTTATGAAAAACGATGACACTTGTCGCTATTTAATAATAAAAACAGAAAAAACCCGTCAATTTGTAAGCTATATGATTAGATTTTTAAAAAATTGGCGACGTTGATTTGCGTAAAAGTGCTTAACATTACTCGAAGGGACATTATTCCAACATAAATAAAATGATGCTTACCATGTTAATAAGCTGTTTTAAAAACGAAACTAGGTTTGCATACGTTAAAGGGATAGTTCACCCACCGAAAAAATAAAAGACTGTTTACTTATCCTCGTGTTTCCAAACATTTCTTGAGTTTCTTTAATCATTTGAACATAAAATAAGATATTTTGAAGAAAAAAATAACCACTGACTTTTATACTGGGGCAAAAACAAATACTATGGCAGTCAATGGTTACAGGATTCCAACATTCTTCAAAATATCTTTGTTGTTTAACAGAAGTCAAATAGGTTTGGAGAAAGTTTAGAGTGACAGAACTATCCCTTTTAAATATAAGCCTTTGTCCGTTTACCTCAGTAAAACTTGTAAGGAAATCACAAGACTTTCCTTTCCACATAGAACTGCTATATTACACTGAGATTTGTGAAATGTTGCCTTTCCTCTTTTCATAAAAAAATAAATGTAGGCTAGTAGCAGTTTGTTACACTCATCAATAACGTGTAATATGTTTTGTGGTCAGCAGGTGGCAGGCGATGTAAATATTGTAAAATAACACTGACTTCACAATAAAGCTCCGAACATTTGTGGTTTGTTTTGGGGTCGGAAAATATCTGAACATTTAGACCTATAGATTAAGGGAAGCAAAGAATGTATTGTAGCTTATATAGATAGGGATAGAGGGTACGGCAGTTTGTTTATTTAAAGAGAAAATGCATAAAAATGAACATTTACCTGTCCTCGTGTGGTTCCAAATCTTGTATGACCTTTATGTTTTATTACAGTTGAAAACAAAAAATAATTGTGCGTTTTTTTTCTTATACACTCTCAGAAATAAAGGTGTGTGAGCTGTCACTGGGGTGGTACCATTTCAAAAGGTACACGTTTGAACCTAAAGGGTCCATATTGGTACCTCAAAAGTATATTAGTACCTAAAAATTTAAGAGGTACAATTTTGTTCTTTTTAGAAACTAAGATGTACCCTTGAAGTATTAATATAGACCTTTTGATTACAAATTTGTACCTTTTGAAAAGGCACCACCCTAGTGACAGTTTTGAGAGTAAGATTTTTTTATCGTACTCAGATTTGCACACAAGTTATGGCAAGTTTCAAAATGTATGAATCTTTGGATTTTTGTTAAGTATTTTATTATTCCAAAATGTGCATAAAAAAACACAACTTGTTCAACTTATTTTTGAACAATTAACTTATGTTGAAGAATGTTGAAAACCAATTAATACTTAAAAAAAAGAAAACAAATCACCTTCCAACATTGAGATACATTCATTTATGTGTTCAAAAAAGTGGTTTGGAAAAATTAGAGGGTGATTAAATGACACCATTTTTATTTTTATAATTAATTATCCCTTTAATATTTCTCAGAGACCTGTTATTTTGATTACAGATATGAGCTAATGAACCGTCATATGTCTTCAAAACGTATTGCCTTCAGAGAAAACATGACTCAGTAAAGGATTATTTCATTTATTTTCCTTCAGCTTAGTCTCTATTTCAGAGGTCTCCACAGTGGAATGAACCGTCAACTATTCCAGCGTATGTTTTACACAGCAATACGATTCCAGCCGCAACCCAGCGCTGAAAAACACTCAAACATGGAAAAAAAAATAACTTGAGGTTTACTTAAAAAAAATCCTCATAAAAATTTGCACAAAAAAATTTCAGGTAAATTTTACTAAATTATATCAGGTACAATTATATTGTCAATTTCATGTAAAAATTTACTTAATGTTTTACCTAACGCTCCTAAATTTATTAAGTAAAAGTTAATTGATAATTTTTTAATTTAAGTCAAATTTTATTGAAATTAATCAAGTAATAGCAAGTTCTTGTTTTAGCTGAAGGAACGTTGCTTTTATCAATTTAAATAAATCTTATTGGTTACAAATTAGTACATTTAGTGCAGGGGTGGGCAAGCTCGGTCCTGGAGGGCCGGTGTCCTGCACAGTTTAGCTCTAACTCTGATGAAACACACCTGCTTATAGATTTCTAGTGATCTTGAAGACACTGATTGGCTTGTTCAGGTGTGTTTGATTAGAGATGGAGCTAAACTATGCAGGACACCGGTCCTCCGGGACCGAGTTTGCCCACCCTTGATTTAGTGTAAAGGTGCAGTAGAAGATCTGCCACAATGCTGCTAACCTGTTAGCATAAATCTCTGAAACACAGCCCCTTCCTTGAAACTGAAAATAGTCACATCAATCTTTCATCAGAAGACTTCAGTGGCTGAACAACACTTCTGTGCATATAACCCATTTGTAACAATAAAAGCTTTGCGTGACTAAAATTGTTTTAAAACAGAACATCACCTGTCTAAAAGAAACACTTTAGCCATGGTGTTGTCCTACTTCCAGCGTGGAGGATTTTAACAAGTTTTGATTCAGCATGTTTTTACCACTCGCGTTCTCTCTGTCTCTCTCTCTCTCTCTCTCTCTCTCTCTCTCTCTCTCTCTCCCTCTCTAGTCTGCACATGAGCTCGCAGCAGTGCGTGTATGCACGAATGGCGGATCTGCATAAACGGCTGCGCAGTAGTTCAAATCTACATTTGCTGACAGACAGTTTGGGCTACTTATCAGAATTATGGGAATTACCGGCCCGCACCATTTTAATTGGATGAACATATTTTAGTCTTATGCCTCACCCAGAATATAAAAATACATATAAATACATTTAGATCATTCACTTTAATCATTTGTATTGAAATGTGAAGACACTTTCAACGAGCACAACAAAAAAATGTTTGTGAAGACAATCACCTACTGCACCTTTAAGATACACATTTTTACTAACTTGAAATGTGTTGTTTCACTTTACTATAGCAAATTGAACCCAAGAGCAAATTTATTTTATAATTGCTTACAGATCTCAGAGGTTGTTATAGCACAGCCATGGCTCTCTGAGTGATGCGTCAAACATTTATGCTGATAAAAATCCCAAAACCCAAAGCACGAGTGCTACTATTTTGCAAGGTTACCTCAAAACAAAACATAAAACTTACTCAAAACTCTTTTTACTCGTAAAACTAGTGAGAATCAAGTCATAACAACACTCTAATTTAAACACCTAAGATAGTTTTTTTTTTTTTTAAATATTCTCTTAATTCAGTCCCACGCAAAGCATGCTGGAAACTACATATCCATTATTAAAATGTACTTAATATTACTGTGTTTGCAACGATTAGAAAATATTTAAATATTACAAGTAAATTATTATTAATATGTAACAGTTTCCTCTCATGTTGTTTATTACATCAAGTAAATGTGTAAATATTAAATATTTAGCCTAGGCCTACTTTAACATTCGACTTATCTTCGACACCTAATATTACAATTTAAAACGTATATAAGATTTTACTACACCAAAAAGTCAAATGCAAACTTCACACAGAAATTCCGACTCACTCAGTCGGGATTCGATCCAGTGACCTTCTTGCTGGGCGGCGATGGTGCAAACCACTGAGCCATTTTGCCTACTAATAGATTACTGTCTTGTGAAATGTTATTATACTCTGAAAAAGAACTCAACCATAGCATTAAGTATAGCTATTCAAACTAAATGGCCTTGATGATGAATGCTAGTACTCATTCCGTACACAAACGCGTACAGTATATGTGACAGCATGCCCTGGTCTCGATGTGACAGCTTGCCTGATCATGAAACACATTTTGGGAGATAATTAGTGCTTTTCAAAGGCTCGTGCTTGAATCCTCCACCCCCACAGCCTGCGAGACAACACATTTTCAGTAAGTATTGACCCAGAGCCGCATCCTTTCAGATTTCAGCCTTGACGTTCCTCGGTGTGTTGTGGGAGATGTTGCTTTTGTCTGGTAATAATATATGTAAATATCTGCTCGGTACAGATGGCTGCTCTGCCTTCCCTTTCACACCATTTATGTCGCTCTCCCTCCACTTCATTCTTCTGTTTCTGGTAATGTCACTGTCCCTTTAAACCCACTTCAGCCGCTAAACTATCTTTATTTGTGGTTTTAAGACTCAGTTCTGCTCTCATTACAGCCTCTATAACTGTCACTCGGTCACTAGAGAGATCTGCTTGTGCCACATTAGTTCCTTAGTTTTGGTTATGTTATGCCAAAGATTTCCTTCTGAAGACAATCGCTGCTTAACTGCTGAGGCAAATTTAGTCATTATCCATTATAATTTATTAATGCTTGCTATAAATCCTGTGCTTCATGTTCTTTTCTTTATGATTATTATTCAAGTTTATTCAATTCACCTGTAGCGCATGTCTTTGGACTGTGGGGGAAACGGTAACACCGCAAGGAAACACACTAACCTGAGGAGAACATGCAAACTCCACACACAAATGCCAAATGACCCAGCTGAAGCGTGTGTGTGTGTGTGTGTGTGTATACAAACACACACACACAATATATATATAATATATAATATATATATTAATTCCTCAAGTTCATTTAAATATTTAGCTTACTATAATTAAGTCATTTTGTAAACTGTTGTTTAGTTATATTTAAAAAGCATTTTGTGGGTATACATAATTTATTGAAAGCAAAATAAATTGTACACATTAAGTGAAGTCATTCTAATTAATTATTATTTATTAAAACTGATTTGTGTATACATTGTTAGGTTATATCTTTAGAGGTTATATATATATTTAAAACATATATACAATATATATTGGTATATATATATATATATATATACATATATATATATATATATATATATATATATATATATATATATATATATATATATGTGTGTGTGTTCTATATTATTAATGTAATCTGTAATGTAAAATGTGTGTGTGTGCATACATGTGTGTGTGTGTGTGTGTGTGTGTGTGTGTGTGTGTGTGTGTATGTATGTATTTATGCATTTATGTGTGTGTGTATACGGTATACTACAATAAAAGCAGTAATACATTTTTAAAAAATCATTTTAAGGTCAAAATTACTAGCCCCTTTAAGATATACTTATATATGTAATCTACAGAACCATCATTACCTTGCCTAATTAACCTAGTTAAGCCTATAAATTTCACTTTAAGCTGTACAGACATGTCTTGAAAAATATCTAGTCAAATATTTACTGTCATCATGGCAAAGATAAAATAAATCAGTTATTAGAAATGAGTTATTAACAAACAGGGAGGCTAATAATTCAGGGAGGCTAATAATTCTGTATATACTGTATATACACTGTGTGTGTGTGTGTGTGAGTATATATATATATATATATATATATATATATATATATATATATATATATATATATATATATATATATATATATATATATATATATATATATATATAATATGAAATGCAGCAAAGTTTTAAGCACAAACCTTATTTTAAATCTTGATTTTCTAGAATCCTTTTTCATTACGTCTCTTCATGCTTCTTCTTTCTGAAAGGGAATAGCAGAGAGAGCACGAGAGAGCGAGGGAGGGACAGACAGACGAGTGGAGAGAGATAGCACTGAGTGGAGGAGAGATGCAGTAGAGATTGTGCACCTGCTTCACAGAGCGCACACAACACATGAAAAGAAGAGAAGGATGCGCACAACCATCTGACCTCCTATCAGGACAACCTAAAGAAAGGACATCCAAAGAACAAAGTGAAGTGTGGACAAGCTGTTGGACAGACAGGAACGGTGCAGAAAAAGCAACAAAAGAAAGAAAATTGAGACGAGACACAAAATCCTGCTTTTGCACAGAGCAGCTGCACCAAACTGACGGATTGTAGAAAGTGAGCGCAAATTCACCAGAAATTAGACAGATTTAACTATCAGGAAGTAGACAACTGAGCGGCAAGAATGCATCCTAGTAACACTACACTTTCCAGAGCGTAGTGTAGCTTCTGACTTCTGCAAAATGTGGAAAAGCGAAGACATGGAGGATTGAATTGAACTGAACAAGCGGCCATTAGCACCTTGAATAAGGCAGCCAGCAACACAGGTTGAACCTCGGGTATAATAATAAAATCATCTTCCTACTCTAGCTTTTCTTTCTTGTTATGTGTGTGATGGAGGTTTGAGGATTCACCCGTCATCATGCCGGTGATGAAAGGGCTCCTGGCCCCTCAGAACACCTTTCTCGACACCATCGCCAAACGCTTTGATGGGACGCGTGAGTACATTTTTTCTTTTTTTTCGATCTCTGTCTGATCTTTCATCCTTGAGATGCTCTGAAACACTTTTTTCTTTGACCTGCAGTGATGCATTAAAGAGTGTGAATAGTGCAGTAGTTTTATTGATTTGCTTTTAGAGCATTTGTTGCCATTTTTCTATTTTCAGTTTTCATTTCAGTAACTCTGGTGTGTTTTTTTTTCATTGGCTTTTTTCAGTCTCTGCCTGAGCTTTCATCCCTGAGATGCTCTAAAACACTTTCTCTGAAGCTTCTGACCTGTAGTGATGCATTAAAAAAAAGTGTGAAATCAGTATTATAAAACTGTTGCTGATGTGCATTTTTAGAGCATTTGTTACCACTTCTGCTCTGTAAAAAATATCCTGATTGCCTTAAATTTATAAGCTGAAACACATTAACCTTATGTGTCTATTGAGCTTTTATTATGTTAAACTGACTTATAACAGCTTCAAGTCAAAGTCAGGTTTATTGTCAATTCAACCACATGTACAGGACATAAAGAGAACAGAAATTGCGTTACTCTCAGACCCTATGGTGTCTAACATATAATATTAATACAAAAAGCTGAATTCTGAGACAATTACTCGTATAATATAAGCTAAAAATTTAAGTAAAATCTAAAATAAATGATAATAAATTCAAAATAAAAATTTGTAAACATTAATTTCATTCATTTTGGCTTATTCCCTTTATTAATCTGGGGTCGCCACAGCGGAATGAACCACCAACTTATCCTGCAAATGTTTTACACAGCGGATACCCTTCCAGCTGCAACCCATCATTAGGAAACATCCATACACAATCATTCACACACATACACTACAGATAATTTAGCTTATTCACCAATAGTGCATGTCTTTGGACTTGTGGGGGAAACCGGAGCACTTGGAGGAAACCCACGCCAACACAGGGAGAACATGCAAACTCCACACAGTCACTGCGCCACTGTGACGCCCAATTTGTAAACAAAAAAATCTAAAAATATAAGTTAAAATAAAATTTATAAACAAGCTTGTGCAACTTATAAAATTAAGTTAGAACATGATTAACTTAGTTTAATTTACTGTGAACTACTGTAAAAATATTCACTGTCGTGACTAATTGAGCATATAATTGTTTTAATGATTAATTATTTTTATGATAAATTTTTTACAGTGTATATATATTTGGTTTTCATTTTTAGTCACTCTAATGCATTTTTTTACATTTATATTTATTAGTGTTTCAATTTGAAATGCAGCTTACTGGTTACTGGCATACTGGTTAAATTCCATTAGTTTCAAGGCAACATTTATTATTTTTTTCACATTCAGTACAGCATCATCTCAAGTCATTTCATAACAATAAAATAAAATATTAGTTTGGTGTAAAAACTCATTCAAACATTAAATATGTATTTTGTCTATATCTCATATAAATAGGATAAAGCGTTAGGGACAAACCTTTCTTATCATGATCTACTTCATTACTTGTCTTCTTACTGTTCTTGCTCCATTTTAAAAGAGAATGGGAACTTGAAAAAGAGAAAGAGGAGGTGAATGTATGAAAGAGATTTTTCATCTAATATTTCTTTTCTATCTTAACAAATTTATTCCACTTTGAATTGAATAGATTTTTTAAAATTATTCTCAACTATTAATAAAAGTAATGCCCGCTTCACATTCTGCAATCCAACTCTGCACAGGTTAGACAATCTTTTAGAGAGTTTTAAAAAATATTTTTGTTTTAAAATATGTTTTTAAACATTTGTTAAATCAGCCAATTCGACTGTTATCAGTGGTTATCAGCTGATAGATATGGGCCAGTTGTTGCCTTCTGCACCTACTAGTAGGTTCAGAAGGCTGTTATCATCCATCCACATGGTTAATCAGCTATAGATCACATATGGCTGTGGCCGGAATTTAACACGAACTGTTTATATTAATTATTAAATTTCCCATTAATTGTATTTTATTAACGGGCAACGCAGTTACGCAGTAGGTAGTGCTGTCGCCTCACAGCAAGAAGGTTGCTGGTTCGAGTCTCGGCTGGGTCAGTTGGCATTTCTGTGTGGAGTTTGCATGTTCTCCCTGCGTTCGAGTGGGTTTCCTCCGGGTGCTCCGGTTTCCCCCACAGTCCAAAGACATGCGGTACAGGTGAATTTGGTTAGCTAAATTGTCCGTAGTGTATGAATGTGTATAGATGTTTCCAAGAGATGGGTTGCAGCTGAAAGGGCATCCGCTGCGTAAAACATATGCTGGATAAGTTGGCGGTTCATTCCGCTGTGGTGACCCCAGATTAATAAAGGGACTACGCTGAAAAGAAAATGAATAAATGTTTTATTAACATCTACCCCAACCCTAAACCCAACCACCACAGTAATGTAAAAACAGATCTGGAGCCTTCTCTATTAGTATAGCTGAATAACCATGTTAGTGGATAATAACAGCCTTCCAAGCCTACTATTAGGCGCAGAAGGCCCCTACTGGCCCATATCTATCAGCGGATAACCGCTGATAACGTAATTCAATCGAGTGATAACATTCGAAGCGGTGGTTAATTTAAATACAATTAAAAATTCATTATATGTCAAACAAGGAGATCAAATTTCATTAATTACGTCAATACAAATGATAATAATAAAGATTCAAGTTAGACATCTTGAATCCAGAATGTCTTTCTTGCACAGATTTTATTTTGCTATGATTTATGCGTAATTACCCCATTTGAAAATGAATATTTCTGTGCATTTTTCAGTGAATATAGACTATATATTTCAGTGCATTCAAACTAAATTGTTTTATTAAAAAGTTATTTTCATAAAAAAGAAGAGTTTTGACCACTTAACATCTTTAGCAATAGAAAGATAATAAAGTTATTGTACAGTATGCACTAATTAAGTAAAATAAATAAATTAAATTAAGTTATTTTGTTAAATTAGTTCCTGTTTTGGCTTTGGTACTGCAATGTATATACTGATAATTTTTTTCCTTAGCATCCTATTGAAATGATTCATTTGAATGAGAGATCTGTACAAGGTGTACTATGCTGAGCACTACAGTATATATATTAGATCTTCCTCATTTCTCCATTGTGCCATTTTCATTCTATCTTTTCCACTGAGAATGCTTTATGAATCCTGTATTTAGTAATTACAGCACATTTAGTCTAATGAGAACGTCTCATTAAGCTTAGATTAAAAAAAGAGCCATAAAATGTGCTTTAATATAATGTTTTCTTGAGAATAGATTGTAAATCAACGTTATACATCACATCCATGCTGAAATATGCAAAGCTTAAAGGCTGAATGCTTTATTTTATTGTCAGTGGGTCAGATGAGGTTGTATTATTGTGAGAAACTGCACTGGGCTGGATCTAGTCGTGATTTTTCTATTTATTTATTTTAGTTTTTTTCTTTGCAATGCATAAATCATGCCTGAGCTGTTGCATTTGAGTGTTTTTGTGTGTGTACATTTGAGAACAGAACTACTTGAAAAAGCCTGAAGTGTTATTCATTCGATGTTCAGTGGTGTGGGAGTTCTGCTGTACAGCTTTGTGCAAATTTAACTGAATAAAACATGGAGGGCAATAGATGATGGGATCATTTGTAAGTGGTCCTCATTCCCTCTCTACCTGCCATCATGTCTATTGAGAGAAAGCAAAGTGTGCTAAAGCCATGAAGGTTGACATGACTCAACCGCGAACGTGTGATAGTGTGTGCTGAAGTGCTGAACTTTTCCACTTTGAGGGAAACTGACAGACACAATAGCGTTAGTCAGTGTGTTATTGTGTGATCCGTCAGTGTAAGGTGTAAGTCATGGGTTTATTCATCTCGTTTAGTCATCTAGGGCAATATATTTATCCTTTAAAGGTAGCACAAAAAGGGAAATGTATCTGCTCTGATTGCCACTTATCAAAGGTGGCATAAATATATTTATGAGGCAATTTCCACTGTTTTGTTATAGAGGCTATAAGGAAGGTCATAATATAGCAGGCGTAATTTAGTCCGGATTTTGTGCTCGAAAATAACTTTTAAATGTCATATAGACAACTTAAAATGTTTCTGTTCACACTACAAATCAGTAAAAGAATTTGAACTGGATTCACTCTGAATTGTTTAACCTTTATCACTTGTGTTTAAGATGCTATACACTTTATATATTATTGTAAAGCCCATTCTATTAGCCTACTACAGTATATATTATAGAACTATATAGATTCAGCCCCAGATTCTGGTTTCATTTGTCTGTTCACACTACAAACAACTATATACATTTGAATCGAATTCACTCTGAATTGTTTTGAATACTATACATCTGTTTATATTATTTGGCTCACGTTTTTATTTTTGGGATACTATTTTGGATGGGAATACACCCTTGGATTCTAGTGTAACTTTTCTGTTCACACTATGAACAGCTACATTTATTTCAATTGGTTTCACTCAGAGTTTTTAAACCTGCATTACTTATGTTTTGAATACTATAAATTTGGATATATTATTTTTAAGCACGGTTGTTTGGCCCACTACAGTATATAGTATGGAACTTGGTATTAAGCTTCAGATTATGGTTTAATTTTTCTGTTCACACTACAAACAACTAAATACATTTGAATCAAATTCACTCTGAATTATTTTGAATACTATAAATTTGGATATATAATTTGGCTCATGTTTTTATTTTTGAAATACTATTTTGTATGGGAATAGGCAGATTCACCCTTGGATTCTAGTGCAACTTTTCTGTTCACAGTAAGAACAACTAAATTCGTTTGAATTGGTTTCATTTTGAATTGTTAAACCTGCATCAATTATGTTTTGATACTAAAAATGTGGATATTTTCAAGCCCTGTCGTTTAGCCTACTACAGTATGGAACTTGGTAGTTTCAGCTTTAGATTCTGGTTTCATTTCGCTGTTCACACTACAAACAACTAAATATATTTGAATCAAATTCACTCTTAATTGTTTTGAATACTATAAATTTATATATATTATTTGGCTCACGTGTTTTTTTTTTCAGGATACTATTTTGTATGGGAATAGACAAATTCACCCTTCGGTTCTAGTGCAACTCTTCTGTTCATTACAAACAACTAAATTTATTTAAATTGGATTCACTTTGAATCGTTAAACCTGCATCACTTGTGTTTTGAATACTCTAAAATTGCATAAAATAATTGTTTATTACACTGATTTCTGACTAATATAAAGTATGGGTAGGCAGATTCACCCTTGGGTTCTGTTAAATTGTTTGGTTTATGCTACAAACAACTAAATACATTTGAATCGCATTTACTCTGAACGGTTTTTAACCGCATTCGTATTGGTTTCACTTTGAATTGTTAAACCTGTATCCCTTGTGTTTTGAATACTAAGAATTTGGATGGATTATTTGCCACATGCACTGATTTCTGGCTACTATATAGTATGAAAACAGGCAGATCCAACCTTGTGTTTTGGTTTAATATTTCTGTTTACTTTACAAACAACTAAATACAATTGATTCACATTCACTCTGAATTGTTTTCCTGCATCACTTGTATTTTAAATACTACAAATTTGCATTATGTAGCTCACGCATTAATTTCTGAACTACATCCAAAGTATGAATATCAGATTCAGCCTAAGGATTTAGTGTAACTTTTTGTTCACACTCTGAACAACTAAATCCATTTGAATTGGTTTCACTCTGAATGGTTAAATCTGCATCACTTGTGTTTTGAATACTATGAATTTGGATATAGTATTTGCTTCATGCACTGTTTTCTGCCTACTGCATAATATGGAAATAGCCAGATTCACCCTTGGATTTTGGTTTAATTTTTCTGTTAACGCTACAAACAACAAAGAAATGCATTTGATTCGGATTCACTCTGAATTGTTAAACCTGCAGCACTTGTGTTTTGAACACTATACATTTGTGTATATTATTTTCAAGCCCAGTGTTTTAGCCTATTTAATATGAAAGTTGGTAGATTCAGCCTTATATTCTGGTTTAATTTTTCAGTTCACACTGCAAACAACCATATACAGTTGAATCGAATTCCCTCTGAATTATTTAACTTGCATCACTTGTGTGAACACTAATAATTTGAATATATTATTTGGCTCACACCTTAATTTCTGGAAACTACAGTATATAGTATGGAAATAGGCAGATTCTGCTTTGAGTCGTAGTGTAAATTTTATGTTCACACTACAAACAACTAAATACAGTTGAATCGAATTCACTCTGAATTGTTTAATCTGCACCACTTGTGTTTTGAATTGGGTATATTATCTGGCTCACACATTGAGTCCTGGAGACGATATATAATTAAAATGTTGAACCTGCATCACTTGTGATTTATTATTTTGCTCAAGCACTCTTTTAACACCTACTATGTAAATAATAGGCAGATTCAGACTTCGATTCTGGTTAAATTTTTCTGTTCACACTACAAACAACAACTAAATCCATTTAAATTGGTTTTACTCTAAATTATTAAACCTTCATTACTATAAATGTGGATGTCATTTTGCCCATGCACACTTTTTACACCTGCTTTACGAAAACAGATAGATTCATGGTTTTATTTTTCTGTTCACACTACAAACAGTTACAGTAAAAGCATTTGAATTGGTTTCACTCTGAATTGAATCTAAAATAACTTTTTACTAGAGATTTTTACTGTATATGCATTAACTGTATAATGTCATATTGGTTTCTGGCAACAGTTTCAAACAGAGATTGCCTGAGAGTCATGTTCTGATCTAATAAGAGTTCGCACCTTCATCAAGCAGTCTGAAATTTAGACATATTAAAGCATCTGGTGTCACTCTACTTCCTGGTTAGACTGTAAGGAGTCTCTTAATGAGCTCTCTGGGGAATTCACCACTAGCCTTTTACCTTCTTAGTGCTCTTATGTGATGAGGCTATGAAACCAAGGAAAAATTACAATCTGGCGACAGCAGAAACAAGCCAAGGAAAGGTTCTTCACATCCACGTCTCCTGGCTTTTTGCTCATGGAGATGTTCTGAGGGAGAATTTCCATTTAGCAAAAAAGGCAATGTCCTTAACTCACTGAACAGCCAATCATATCAATCATATGAATCATTTTCTCTGCCGTTCCCGGGGACAGATTTTCACACTATGAAATGTCACGCTGACCATTTGCTCTCTCACTTTTCAGAACAGCCTCCCGCTATCATGTCACACCCGTCTTAAGCAAAACTGACTGTCTAAATCGAGTATGTGCAAGTGTGAGTGAGAGACGTGACGCCGTGTGTGTGTGTATTCCCCTCTCTTTCTCTGCCTTGTTTTTTAATTCTCCTTCATAATCATTTAAAGCACTTTTAATTAGCTGCGGCAGACTAAAGATCTGGAGAGGATTATTAAAACAGAGAGGTGCTTGACTAGGCCTTAAAGGATCAATGTTGTGTTTTTTTTTTTTCAGCCCATGCTTCATTAAAATTGTTGAACTGATCATGCATATCATATCATGAAGTGCCCTGATTGTTGTGGCTCATTGTTAGAAATGTTTTCCAGCCTTTCACTTAGACCTGGATATAATTGAGAAGCATTTACTGTAATTATGGTGTTGAAATTCTTAATGTTGATCTATAATGTGAAATTTCCTTTTATATGGTGTTCATTGTTTGAAAAAATATGCTATTCTTACTATTTCAAATCTAAAACTTATATTAACTTAAATATATACTGTTTTGTTTTTAGCAATGTCAAAATTTTGTGAGTTTTTCCTTCAAACTAACTAAATTATGTGCCAGTTGGGTAAGTAAATACTGAATCAAACCTGAATTCAAACTGAGAAACAGGATTAGTTAACTTACCTCACTGGCAGATAATTTACCTTGTTTACTGTTAATTTAATATTTTAAAATGTTATTTATTCCTGTCACGATAAGCACGATAATTGTCAATAATGAATTAGCCTTGTCAAAACTGATCGTGCTTCTCAAGAAATTTGTTTATAAAACATCACTAAGTTAACTTAATCGATTTGTGTAGTGACGACATTAATGAATTTAGTGGAACCCTGCATTTTTAACGGTGCAAATCCTTCATGTTATCCTAATGCAAATTGATTAAGTTAACTTAATTGCTTTTAAAAATGGACGTGGATTGAACATAAAACAATTAAGTTGTCCCAAAACAGACTTAAGAATTGTGTTGTTTTAACTCATTTTAAATATGTAGTTTAATCAAGCAGCAAAAGTCATTTTTTGTGTAATTTCACAAGTTTAACCTTACATATATTTGAATGAATAGAATGTGTGTATATGTAATGATGTCAGAGCAGAGGACTCAGAAAGATAGCCTAACTCATGCGATTTCCCTAGTCAGGAGAGAGAAATTGGTGTCTGAGTGCAGTGTCTAGCCATTGATGGTTAAATGGGGTTTGGTCTTTGTAACGAGGAGACTGACACGGAGGGATCCATTATGCAGTATTTATTAATCACACTCTTACTCAAACATTCAATATGCACAAAGGTGCAAACACACATCAACGGTAGCAACAATGGTCTCAAGGCTGGCGGCAGACAGACACAGAGTGATTTACCAGGCATGGGTCAAAGGCAGGCGGCGTGATTCAGAGTCCGTGTATCAGGCTTGGGTCGAGGGCAGGCAGCGAGTATCAGAGTACTCAGAGGCAGGCAGAAGGCAAAGCAGAGTCAGGAACGGGCTGGAGTAATACACAGGAGATCAGGCAGGATATAACGCTCAGTAATGCTGGCCGGGGCTGAAACAAGACTTCGCACTGAGTGAATGTTTGAGTGCGGCTTTAAGGGTACGTGGGTCGTTAACTGGAATCTGAATCAGGTGTGCACGATCAGTGTAAGTGGATGATGTAATGCTAGAAGTCCGGAGATGGTGGCCTCTGCTGGCCAGCGAGGGGAATGACTGGGACCGAGTCGGTGACAGTCTTAAAGATGCAGTATGTAAGTTTTTGACTCAGATATTTAAAGGGCACCTACGTTACCCCTTTTTTTCAAATTTAATATAAGTCTTTTGCATCTCTGGAATGTGTACATAAAGTTTCAGCTTAAAACACCCATCAGATTTTCATTATACCTTTTACTAGATCCTGTTTTATACATCTTTCCATTTGTCGTACTGCGCCTTTAAGGCGAGTCCTCCCCGCCTACTGTTTCTACGTGTCTTAAATCTCCTCCCTCGGCTGCGTCAGACAACAGACAGACTTAAATAAAGAAGTTCTCACGCAGCATTTGTGAGAAATACTACAGTAAGAACTTTACCAATGAGTATTTGTTGTGCAGTTGCATTGATGAGTGACACGCAATATCGTTACAAAGTTCACGCGCACACACACAGATACACGCACACACACACCGCAGGAGACACACACACACAGACATACAGAGCCCGCTTAGCTTAGCACTGTTTTTGCACGCAAATGTGTCAGGATACAGGCTAATCTCCACTGCTGTATGGATATCTGCTTTGTTAATGTACAAAATAAACCTGATTTAACGTCCACAAACCCGGATTGAAGCGTCTTCTTTCATAATTGTTCTGACAATGCAATGCAGTCAGATATTCTGCTTTGAAAATGTGTTACGTGCCAGAACATCTGTCTTTGTTTTGGTTCTTTTTAACCCCCCCAATGTCAGTTTAGCCAATTATATTTCAGTATCCTGGGTTGCCTTGTTGGAAAAACGTATATTTCATTAATTTAGTAAGGAAGGCTTTCAAAGCCGTGACTGAAAAACGACCTCTGGTGGACAGTAGCAGAATCCGAAATGAGATGCAGATTCAGAGTTCAACATGAGGTTATTAATTAGCAAATAATATAAACATTACACACTTAAACATTAGGTGAGCAGGTTACCTTGTAACCCAGTGTACTAACAACATAATATGTGACGAGATTTGCAGTGATAAGCAATTTGACTGTTTTTACCAGACGAAGCACAACTGAAGTTTAAATACAGCCTTTCAGGAGCACAGAATATGTGCACTCACTGCACTCCAGCAAACTGGTAATATTTATAATCTAATTAATACATATTAAACCTCTTTAACTTTATGAAATGCACATGCTAAATCACTGATGTGTGTTGTCTTGCACTTGGCTTCACAGTTTCAAAGCTCAATTTTAAACGGTTTGTTTTATTTTCAAGATCTGAGGTGAACTATCTGCTATTGCTTTCAGTAGTATTGCAATAAAAAATATGTAAAATGACATTTGAACTCACATTGTTAGCATTAAATGTTGAATAAAGGACGTGAGGTATAGAAGCCATTTCTAACATCTAAATTCCAGGTATTGGTCAGGACAAAAACTCCTTTTAATATGAGAATATTCCTTCTATCGCGTGCCGTTGCTCTAATTTAGAACACAGTTTAATCAGCCTTAAATCAGCCTTAAGCCTCAATAGTCAAGCTAGCTCCTGTTGGTCCTCAATCTGGCCTGCACTTGCATGTGTTTTGATCCAGGGGTGCAATACCTAGTTCAACCACTGGGTGTCAAACTTACAAACTGCACCTTTAAGCTGATTGGATAATAGAATGTTTGTCAACAATGAATTAGCTATGTGAAACCGTCTGCTCGAGCTCCTGCTGAAATTAGCTTATAAACTATCACTTAATAACAGAAAAATTGTACGCTCCTATAGTTTCATTCCACAAATGTTTTTTTTTATAGTGTTAAGTTGGTAAAAATCTAAGCAAAATGGTTATTTATAGAGAACAAAAGATTTTCTCTGGGAATACTGTATGTGGAAGTGCATGAATGTCGTGTATTTCACATCCCTGAGCACTGCCGTTGTTTTTAAGGTATAGCATGTCTCTAGGTTTACCTCAGTAGTAACATCTGTTTCCATGGTTTGTTAGTGATTATTATCAGCATTCTGTTGGCAATTAAATCCTCACTAGTTTGATATATTCTCAGCTTCTCTGACAGTGATTGCACCATTAGTCATTCCAGAAGAAAGAGCATAAAAGTGAAAATGTCACAGCCGGTATTTGAAAAATCTGCTTTCTTTATGTGGGTGTTCAGGTATAAATTTTCCCATAGATTGCAGAGATATGAACGGGTTTTTACAGTTTCTATTAAAAATAAACTGCAGACACAGTTTCCTGGTAACCCCAGTGACAGAAATATGCACATTGGCATATGTTTTTTTTTTTTTTACTATATATATGCGCACATTTCCATAGCAACCAGATACCAAGAACATCTTTGCTTTAATACCACTGCACATAATGGTTTTCTTCAGTTTGCACAATATCATCTCACTATCTTGGAAAGCTGAATCTGTCAAACCGTTGGCTTCTGTGGCATTTAGCAGTGTGTGTTTTAATAGATTGACAAGGAAAGATTGTATGTGTGAATAAACAAACACACACTTGTTTTGAATGACAAGGGTAGTCTAGTATAATATCATTTGTGAAAACAGTGACAAGTTCAGTTGTTTTGTTAAGGGTTTCCATTTTATGTTTATGCATTTATGTTTCTGTGTCTGGTTGTAAATCTGTCGCACTACATGAGCAAAATTCCAAAAGCGTTAGGTCCTGCACACAAAGATAAATAGGTGTAAGTGTGTGTGCGCATCTGAAGTATGTATGAAGTAGTTTTTTGATAACACTTTAGTTTATAGATCACAAATCATGCTATTACCTGCTGACTCATTACCTGCCTATTATTAAGATATTAACTGTTCATTAGTAGTTATAAAGTATAATCTTATTCTGCATGCCTAATCCTACCCAAAACCTAAACCCAACTTCTACCTTACTAACTATTAATAAACAGCTAATTAGTAGTTTATTAAGCTTTTAGTGTTAGTTAATGGTTTGTTAATACCATGAATTGTGACCTAAACTAAAGTGTTAACAGTTTTTGTAATATATATATATATATATATATATATATATATATATATATATTAGTCCTGGGCACAATTTTGGGGAAAAGAAATTGCAATATAAATAGCTTATTTTCTATTTTAAATAGTTAATACATTTTTATTGAATGGAAATATTTTGTAGAGGAGTGCATCTGCAGAAAATATTATAGACTAAATGCCAGCATAGATGAATATAGTAGACAACAGCAACGGTAAAAATCATTCTAATAGAGTTAGGTACGGAAATAAAATAAACAAACAATAAAATTGTATTGTCTTTACTATATAAATCATTAACAAAAACAGTTTGATTTAAAGCTACAAAATGCAATTCTTTGTGCCCATTTAAAATGCATACACAGTCACAGGCCTTAAAACACCCAAAACTGATAAACTTTCACACTTTTGTGGTTAAACTGAAATTACTTTACAATTTTACCTGGCCAACTATAATCCTGACTCCAATTTCAGAACCTGCGATGTAAATATTGTGCATTCAAATGTTCTGATATCAACGCTAAAACGATATATATGTGTGTGTGTGTGTGTGTGTTATCATAAAACCACTGAATTATGATGTTGCATGAAACACTACACACTATACATATAAATATGTATAGTACATATGTATATATATAAATATATATACATATATACAGTTGAAGTTACAATTATTAGTCACCCTCAATTATTAGCCACTTGTTTATTTTATCCCCCAATTTCTGTTTAATGCAGAGACGATTTTTTCATCACGTTTCTAAACATAATAGTTTTAATAACTCATCTCTAATAACATGGCTTGCCAGTAAAGACCTTAAAGATGAAAAAGTAATGACATGGCCTCCATCTTCACCTGACTTAAACCCAGTTGAAAACTTCTGGGCCCTTCTTAAGCAGAACATTATCAGTGAAGGTAAACAGTACACCTCTCATAACAGTGTCTGGCAGGCTGTGATTGCAGCTGCACAAAAAGTTGATCCTGACCAGATCAAATAACTGACTGACTCAGTGAATGTAAAGCCTGTGATATCGAAAAGAAGGTTGACTAAATTAGTAACTGAGGATTTACTTTTGAAGTTTATTTGTAAAATTTTGATTTAGTTTATCATTCTTACTTTAACAGTAGAAAATAAACTTGTGAGATGGAAAAATCTTTGTTTTTCATTGAGTTATGCATAATAATTCTGCATATCTAATGTGTATGTAAAAAATATATGTCTATATTTTTAAAAGGAAATATTGAGTTCACTATTCATATTCATTTCTTTTATATTGTACAAATTTATATCATATTTATATACAATCATTATAGTTCTCCATGACATTTACATTAAAATCATTTTCAGAACAAATTCGTCTTTTATTTTTTGTTAGCTGATGCCAGAAACCTATTTAAAAACACAATGTTTTTAAAACCATTTCCTTTATGCCTGATTTTATCCTATTCTAAAGCTTTATCTATTGTAGCTCTGCAGCTAAAGCCAGATAAGATAACACACGGCATTCTTTCTAGCTTATCTGATACCACAGACAGATGATAATGATCTAAAGCATCAGACAAATAGGCAATCTCATCTATAATGTTGTACGTCAACTGTAACAGAATAATTTTCTTTCAGCAATATCGCCGTATGAAATATTGTTAGCAGCAGATGAAGCCAAAACCCCTATCCGATATCATGTGCCATTCACTTACTGTATGCACGCATATGAAGTGGGTGAGTGTATGAAATCAGATGCGCCTTGAGTTGTATTTGCTCAATTAGGAAAATCAATAGCTTCATACTCATTTCATTTATTTGTTCATTATTATGTCAGATGTGCAGATGCGTTTCTCACACTAGGGTTTGATCTGTGTGCTAATGTACTGCTCGGTGCTGATGTCATGCTTAAGCTTTATTTATAGTTTTGTCTGCATCAGTGCTGTCTATTGATCCTTGCACAAACAGGGAACAATTGAACGCATGGATGGATGAACTGCACTCGGAGATTTGTAAAGAGTAACAAGACACCGATCAATTGCGTGCTTTTCATAACGTTCAATAATACTGGCTTTTCATTGAGATCATTTATCAAATATCACAATTGAATGACTGACCAAATGAAACAAGGAGTGGAAATAAGTCATGTAGGGATGTTTGTTCTTGTGATTGTTTTGAAAGGGGCATGGAATTCACATATACATGAAATTGTATATATACAGTTGAAGTCAGAATTATTAGCCCCCCTTTGAATTTTTTTTCTTTTTTAAATATTTATTAAATGATGTTTAACAGAGCAAGGAAATTTTCATAGTATGTCTGTTAATATTTTTACTTCTGGAGAAAGTCTTATTTGTTTTATTTTAGCTAGAATAAAAGCAGTTTTTATTTTTTTAAACACCATTTTAATGACAAAATTATTAGCCCTTTTAATCTTAATTTTCTTAGTTTTCGATAGTCTACTGAACAAACCATCATTATACAATAACTTGCCTAATTACCCTAACCTGCCTAGTTAACCTAATTAACCTAGTTAAACCTTTAAATGTCACTTTAAACTGTATAGAAGTGTCTTGAAAAATATCTAGTCAAATATTATTTACTGTCATCATGACAAAGATAAAATAAATCAGCTATTAGGAATGAGTTATTACAACTAATGTTTAGAAATGTGTTGAAAAAATATTCTCTCCATTTAACAGAAATTATGGAAAAAATAAACGAGGGAGGGGGGAATAATTCTGAATAATTCTGACTTCAACTGTTTACAATAATCAACTTTAAAATACAGTAACATACTGCATAAAAGTCCTACAGCATGTCATATTACGGTTAAATACTGGGTCACACTTTACAATAGGTTCAACAGGTTCATTAGTTAATGTTAATTAATGCATTTACTAACAGGAAAAAACAATGAACAATACATTTACTACATTATTTGTTCATTTTAGTTAACGTTAGTTAATAAAAATACAGTAGTTCATTGGTAGTTCATTGTTAACTCATGGTGCATTAACTAATGTTAACAAGCATGGACTTGGATGTTAATAATGCATTAGTAAATGTTCAGTTATGATTAATAAATGCTGTACATGTGTTGTTCATGATTAGTTCATGTTAGTAAATGCATTAATTAATAAACCTTATTGTAAAGTGTTACCGAATACTTTACAATTTACAAAAATCGTTAACTGTGTAGTTAGATTTCTTGAGATTGGGCTGGTTTTGATTTATTTTGCTCATTGCCACTCACTGATTGGTGCAACATTCTGTACAGCATTATGAGTAGTGTAGTTTTTCTGCCCAAAATACACCAACAAACACCACTGCTTTAAAAATAAGATTATTAGTGTAAACAGAATTTAGGAACGCCTATATGATCACAACCTCTGGCCATCGAACAGTTCTGTCTTTAAATATTTAATTTTTGTTCTTGTTGTTATTGAATCTTTTTCCTTAAGGAGAAAATGAATGTAAGGTATATTCTTTTAAACTGTTGTGCTTCATTTGAGCATAAGAAACAACATTTACAGTTCACATCAAATGCACATCCAAGCATTTTATCTGATTGTGAGTTTGTGTGGCAGGTTTCCCCTTTTTAAAACAGATAAGATTTAGGAATCCTAAAATAGCAGTCAGGAGGTGTTGAAAATGAGCAAACAGAATTTTCTTGAAAAAGACTAATATGTTATTTCCACTTCCACTTAAACACGAAAAAAAAGATTTTCTTTCCTACTGTTAAGTACAAATTACTTTCAACTTTAAATTATGTTTAAATGAGCTGAAAGAGTTCAGTCGTGTGGAAATGTGTCATAATTATATTAAGTTACAAGAATGAGTTTTCTTTAAGAGTAGTCGGAGTGCATCATAATGCTTATTTTATCCTCATCCATAAACACCCACAGTCAATCAATTTTATATAATCTTCACCCCTGCTAAACTTTCAGTAAGTGAAAAAAATGAATAGCAAAGTCACCATGGAAACAGTACACAGATGCTGTAGTTTTCGCACAGTGATCTTAAAGAATTCAGAAGCAAACAGGAAATCTATTATTAGCATGTTAATGAGAAGTAGAGAAATTATGGTAAATCTTATAATGTGAACTTTCTGCATTTATGTAAGGCATAACAAGTAATTATTGTCTTATTGTTATTATATATACAGTTGAAGTCAAAATGATTAGCCCTCCTGTGACTTTTGTTTTCTTTTTCTCAAATATTTCCCAAATTATGTTTAACAGAGCAAGGAATTTTTCACAGTATTTCCTATAATTTTTGTTTTTTCTGGAGAAAGTATTATTTGTTTTTAATTTAAAAAAAACACTTATAGTCAATATTATAAGCCCCTTTAAACAGCATATTTTTTGATTGTCTTTAAAACAAACCACTTTATACAATGACTTGCTTAATTACCCATAACTTACCCCAAATTAACCTAGTTACACCTTTAAATCAAACTTTAAGATGGATACTAGCATCTTGAAAATCGTCTAGTGGCATATTAAACTGTCAACATCATAGCATAGACAAAAGAAACCACTTATTAGAAATGAGTTAATAAAACTATTATAAATAATCTTTCTGTTACACCGAAATGTTGGGGGTGTGGGGTATACAGGGGGCTAATAATACAGGAGGGCTAATAATTCAACTATTATTTTTATTATATTATTTTTGCATCACACCATTCATCAATTCTCTTCTTTGTGTGTCTGTATTTGTTGTGTACAGACAGTAACTTCCTGCTGGGGAATGCTCAGGGGAGTCGCGGATACCCCATCGTGTACTGTTCAGACGGCTTCTGCGAGCTCACAGGCTTTGCGCGCACTGAGGTAATGAAGAAGACGTGCACATGTCAGTTTCTGCATGGACAGGAAACAAGCGAGAGAGTCACTCAGCAGGTGGAGAAAACCTTGGAAGGACAGAGAGAGTTCCAGACAGAGGTCTGCTATTACAGGAAGAACGGTAAAGAACACTTTTTTTTTTTTAAATTGAACACATTGAACATCATTAAATGACAAATGTAGTGTATAATATAATAAGCATATGTAGTGGTTACGCATAAGGGAAATAGTTTTGATTTTAAAAAAAATGCTCCTTTAAAATAATGATTTATCATACAATTTTAGGTCCCACTTTATATTAAGTGGCTTAAAATCTGTGCTTTACTGTGGTAAAAGGGGAAAGGTTTCATGCTCTAAAATAAAAAAAATGTTATAAATTGTGAAGTCAAGAGAATTTTTTTTTATTGTGTTCAATATTTTTGCATTGAAAGCCAAGTGTCTCGTAAGTTTATATTTCAAATTTGCATTAGAGAGCAGGCAAAATGAGATCTCTGTAAAAAGTTTTCCAAGGCTCTGTTTTCTCAAAAATGACCTTCCCAAACTTAAACAGTAAAAGTTGCTTAATAATTTGGTTTACATTCACAGTTCATGTATCTTTGGAAAGAAGACACTTTGGGCTTTATTATCCATCATCTAAAGTTTATAATGTTCAAAATGAAAAAAGTTATGTAAAGAAATTGCACTGCACTAAACATTTTATTATTTCATAAACAAATATAGTAAATTAACCCTGGAGCAATACAGAAAAGTTACAGGTCAAAAGCTACACATCTCCTGACTACAAATTTTGAATTTGATGCCAATATCATGCAAAATGAAATTTCTGGAAATTTCCACCTATCCATACCGCCAAACCTGTGCCTAACTTTACCTGTATCCCACCTTAAGAGCATCAAAAGTCTTCTCCAACACATTAAGTACATTTATACATATTTTTATATAAGTACATAGTAGTTAAGGCATCTTAATATAAAGTGGGACTCAAATGTACTTTAGTTTTACACCTATTAAAATGTGTAACATCAATTTGTAAACCCTCCCCACAATTTTTTTTGAACACCTCCAAAATACTCATTAAGGGCCCTGTCATACATCTGGTCCAATGAGATCTTTGCAAAACATGTATGGCATGACATGTATGGCGTGATGTGTCGCTGTTTTCAGATCAGCGCAGCCCTAATTTTCATGTTTTGTGCCACGGTATTTAAATAGCAAATTTATTTGCACCACTTTGTGGACTCACTAAGGTGCATTGTTGGAGCATTGCTATTTTGGGGCAACTGAAATAGACCACACCGTTGACCATCTAAAAGCTGGTCTAAAGTCCAGCGCAGAGTGCCTTATTTATACGACTATGCGGTCCAAAACGCTTACACATTGCTTAATCACAGGATGTACAGCAATACACAAATATCTCTACATATGAAAAAAAAATTTAAAGATTAAAATGTTACTAAATTATTATTTCTACCTAAATATAAAACCCACTGCCTACATGCCTTCTTCGCCTTAGGGGGCTTTTTCAGTTTAGTCATGACAATTTGCATAATGCTATTACTATTAGCAGTATTAGTTATTAAATGCATATTTATATTTGTTTTTACAAAAAACAAGCTTGGATTTGTCCACCTGTTTTGTTTTGGAGATGTATGCATCACCATAATAAGAATAGGACATGTGTTTGGATATAACTCAGCTTTTTGACCACACTTCATTATTATTATTAATTTATTCCTTTGCTGGAAACTAGAACTGATTTTAGAAATAGTTTTGAAACAAATCTTTGAGCTTAACAAACGAAATTAAATATGTAGGCTAATAGATGTCTTCAGTGGAGTGGGTAGAACACTGTTTCCTTATCCACCAAAGTAAAGGAGTAAAGTAAAGAGTACATGTAAAGTAAAGAGAAAGTAAAGAGGCCGAATGGAGGAGGCTCATTCTTTATCCTCACACTGCAAGGATCTTTACACGCAATGACTCAGAGATTGTTTACTGTATATCACTGATGAGATGACTGATGTTTACTGTATCTTTATTGAAATCACTAAATGACCCTGAAACAATTACTAAATGCACTACAAAATGTTACGTTTTCACATGCACAAATTTCATGTAAACGCTTCAACCTTTCACAGTGTAATACTCACTACTCTTGAGTGCTTTTAAAAGGGCTACTTTTAAATTTTTAACAGATACTTTTACTCTACTTGCACTACATTTTTGGGCAAGTAATGGTACTTCTACTTGAGTATGATTTTTCTGTACTCTTTCTGGATATGAATGAACTTTTAATTAATGAGGAGACAATTCAAATACTAAAGCTTTCACATTTTGCCTTTCTTGACCCACAGGTACTACTTTCTGGTGTCTGCTGGACATTGTCCCTATTAAAAATGAGAAAGGAGAAGTGGTCCTTTTTCTCCTGTCCTTCAAAAACATCACTGACTCGTATGGTAAATCCCATTTGGGCTCCAGCACAGAAGGTAACAGGCTAGCAGTGAGCCAACAAAGCATGTTTGATCCCAGTTATGGTTGATCATTCGATTAATTATTTTCACACGCTTTGATTTTGCTGTTTTGTTAGAGGACAGACGTCACGGCAGGAAAGTGGGTCGAACTCACCTGAGTCAAGCTCGAGAGCGTGGCCGCAACGTCCTGTACCACTTGACCTGCCAGTTCACTAATAGGAGCAAACGAAAGCTGCCAAATGTGAGTAAATATAAATCACTTGATCACTTAATTATAATTAATACCTTAATGTAAATGAAGGGGAGCGACACGGTGGCTTGGTGGTTAGCACTGTCGCCTCACAGCAAGAAGGTCCCTGGTTCGAGTCCTGGCTGGGCCAGTTGGCATTTCTGTTTGGAGTTGGCATGTTCTTCCATTTTCCTCCGGGTGCTCCGGTTTGCCACACAGTCCAAAGACATGCGCTACAGGTGAGTTGAATAAACTAAATTGGCCGTAGTGCATGAGTGTGTGTGAATGAGTGTGTATGGTGTTTCCCTGTACTGGGTTGTAGCTAGAAGGCCATATCCCCTGCATAAAACATGCCGGAACAGTTGTCGGTTCATTCCGCTGTGGTGACCCCTGATAAATAATGGACTAAGCTGAAGGAAATGAATGAATGAATGAATGATTGTCTGCTGTTTTCATTTAGTGCAGATATGTTTTATGTAGCAAAATTTCACAACATCAGTTTGTTTTGACTTTATTTTTACATTATCCAATCTATTTTAAATCTGCCCACACTAATGTATAATGCATGTTTTTGTAGATTGTGTTGAAAGTGTAATTTTTTGCCTTTCATATAGAGCAGATATTTAAAAAATGTCACATACCTTTCTGGTTTCTAAAATAAATTGGAACTTGCTATTAGAATTAGCAAGTTTGCTAGGAACAAAATGTAGTCAACCATGTAATATCAAGATTGCTGTGCATCACTAGTGTCTTTATGAATGTGTTGAGCTGTATTAAAAGAGAGTCTAAAGTTTAATCAGTTTAGCCCCACAAAAAGAACAGGTTTTCTTACTGGTCTAATTATTGTTTCCTATTTTTTCTCTTTCTTATGAAAATAAGTCTCCTTTGCTTCATTCCCACCCTTCTGAATTAGAGTTGAGTTATTAAAACAAGACTCTATAGTTGTGCTTTCTTGCAGTCAGCATTTAGTAGATCTGCTATAAGTTAAAATGTCACTAATGTTAATGTTTAACACCTAAAGTGGCAATGTGGTCTTAAAATATATGGATTGAGCCTTAAAAAGGCCTTCAGAGCTATTGAATTTAACTTTATAAGTCCTGTATATACCCTGAAGTCAAGTGCACTTAAAGCCATATAGTTTGACTAAAAATAGATATTTACCCACTATTTACTCACCCTCAAGTGGTTCCAAATCTTTTCTTTAGTAGTAGGAAAAACAAACACTATGTAAGTCAGTGGTTTCAGCATTTTTCTAAATATTCATTCATTCATTTTCTTGTCGGCTTAGTCTCTTTATTAATCTGGGGTCGCCACAGCAGAATGAACCGCCAACTTATCCAGCAAGTTTTTACGCAGCAGATGCCCTTCCAGCCGCAACCCATCTCTGGGAAACATCCACACACACATTCACACACACACATTCTACGGTCAATTTAGCCTAACCAATTCACCTGTACCGCATATCTTTGGACTGTGGGGGAAACCGGAGCACCCGGAGGAAACCCACACGAAGGCAGGGAGAACGTGCAAACTCCACACAGAAACGCCAACT
Organism: Danio rerio; assembly: GCF_052040795.2. Taxonomy (NCBI): domain Eukaryota; kingdom Metazoa; phylum Chordata; class Actinopteri; order Cypriniformes; family Danionidae; genus Danio; species Danio rerio. The sequence goes on from NC_141023.1 coordinate 16,945,764, forward strand.
GAGCCGAGGTTCGAACCAGCGACCCAGCGACCTTCTTGCTGTGAGGCGACAGCACTACCTACTGCGCCACTGCCTGCCAATTAAATAATTATTAAACATTTATTTAGATTGATCGTGATGATTTTGTCGGGGAGGGCATCTAAATGAAATAAATACAATAGAGCAAAGATACAAATAAAAATTAGCAGTGCTTTAGGGTTTTCTGGAAAGTCTAACAGTATTCAGGTACAAAAAAAAATCTAATGTAAATCAATGTATTGGATAAATTATTCAGTAAAATTAAGTTGCAAACGTTACAGTTTATTGTGTCTGCTTTAAACTGCATGAAGTCTGAATTTAAGTCAATGAGTACTATATATATATATATATACGCTGAAGTTAAGTGCACTTAAAGCCACAGCGCACCTAAAAATAGATTTTTACCCACTATTTACTCACCCTCAAGTGCTTCAGAACCTTTTCTTTTCTAGTCATAAAAACAAATACTATGTAAGTCAGTGGTTTTTGCATTTTCTAAGTATTTTCTTTCGTGGTAAAATATATTTTAAAAGAAATTTTGCAGACATCAGCCACTTGTATAGGACACTCTGTCCTTGCTGTTTGAAAAGAACACACAGTTCAAATTTTGTATTAATAAACACCTACGATTTTTTTTTGGAAACAGAAGAAAGAAACTGGTTTGTGACAGGTGGATGACGAGTACAGCTGCGGGCTGGCATGGAGCCTATGAAAGTTTTTTTTAGGGGGTTTGGGGGGGAGGGGTGGAGCATGGAAAGGGTGTAGAGCATTAAATTAACCCCCCTAATAGTAGCTCTTGGGGGCCCAGAATTTTCCCCTCTAGTGGTGTCCCTGATTTCACCTACAGTGCTCAACATGAATGACTACATTTTGAAAATTAGTATTTTTATCCAGTTCTCAGGGAATATCGGTAAAATATTTTGGTGCATTTGAACAGAACAGATTTATTGAACAGATATATTTATTAAAATAAGAAAAAATGTCATGTAAATGAGAGATTTGTAAGTGGTGTACTCATGTTGAGCGCTGTATTTGGAAAGAATTCAATATATTTAAATGCATTAGGATGACTCTGTCAGGAAGTATATCTAAAATAAAATAAAACAAACTAATGACAAGCTTATATAAGTACAGTAGAGCAAAGATACAAATGAAATTAGCAGTGCTTTAGGGTCTGGTCAAATCAAATAGATAAAAACACTGCTGTGTTGTTTCATTTAGAGAGAGAGGGTTTCAGTGAGAGAGGGTTTAGCTCAACTAGAGGTGAAAATTGATTGGTTGCTATCATGTGTGGAGTGTCTAATGGCATTTTTAACTAGATTTATTTTCAACTCAAGAAAAGCATGTGGAAAAAGAAAACCAAGTGGAAAATAGAGAAAAGCGTTTGTTGAATGCCTTTTTTGAAAGCTATTTAAATAATGCATTTAAATCTATCTATTTTAAATTAAATCTATTTTAATCTATCTATTTAAATATATTTAAATTGATTCATAAATATACTTTTTTTATTGTTTGATTAATAAGCACTTTTATATGGAGCCAGATTAGTCTAAAAAAAATAGACATACGAAATAGTTCATACATTTACAACACAGTCACATTAACAAAATTCAGTTTTTAAGTTCGTAAATACACAAATTCAATTATTAAATTCAAAACACGATTCGTAAATACACAAATTGAATTCACAAATTCAAAACATGATTTGTAAATACACAAATCCAATTTGGTAATTCAAAACACGATTTGTAAATGCACAGATCCGATTAGTAAATCCAATGCACAATTCATTAATACACAAATCCAATTCATTTGGTAAAATTATTTTACCTAGGGAATTCCTAAATTGTGTGTTGTATTTATGAATTGTGCTTTGAATTTACAAATTGCATTTTATAAATGAATTTTGTAAATGTATTATTTTTGATCTGGCTCCGTACTTTTTAACATGAATTAATAAACATTTTATTAGGCCCCAAGTCTAGGGGAAACAAAAAGGGCATAATAAACGAAGAACAAACAAATGTGTTGGGGTGGTGGATTTCCCAAACTTAACAAAACTTAAAGCAAAAGATTCCCTTCGGTCGACAACCAAACTCACACACTCAATTGAGAGTATATATGAAGATATTTATTATAGAAAAATAGGGTTTATATAAATGAGCATTTCGTCAGGGTGACCACAGGCCAAAATAACAAACAAAAGAATCTATAAAATAAATCCACTAAATTACCTATTACTATTTAAATAAAAATACAAGAATCTTACCTTACTCCCTAACATAAACAAAGTCAAAAGTAATCAAATAAATAGGCAGGTCACCCCTACACGCTCAAACTCTCAATAAATATTCAAGCATAGGATGGTCATCAATACAAAGTTGATTATTGTTGGTTGTCGGCCGAAGGGGTGAGGGAAACCCAGGAGCTCCACTCCAAACACCGAACGCAGCAGAAATGAGCCCGCCGATCCCTGCCGGAAGCTCCCTTATATACAGGCCTCGTAGACCAGCAGCCAATCAGAGCGGGGAATCACGCCGGCGAGGGAGCCTATAAGACAACAGAAAAACAGCAAGGAGGCGGGACAAAAGAAAAAGAGTACAAACAGCAATAATAAAAAAATAAATAAACTTTAGTCGTAACACATTTATAAAATTGCCTATTTGTTTATTCAGTACATTTAAATGTTATTTTTAAATGCATTGTTTTATTATTTTAATAAATTACATTGAAAAACACAATTTACATAAACACATTATAATAAATCTATTTATTTGTCCATTTAAATTTATTTATAAACAATTTTATGCTTTAATTTTTAGTATTTTTTAAATATTTTTATTATATTTCTAACTGCCACCATAGTCTTCCATAGTATTCAGGTGCATACAAACAAATTAAATAATCAAATGTAAAATTAAAATGCTTCTTTGTATAAATAATTAAATTAAATTAACCTTTATTAAAGTGACAAATGATACAAATGACTTAATTCTTTAAACTGTTCTAGTGTTTTTTTGATATTTTATTGAAAAGATCTGACATATTGTGGCTTAACGTATGCTGTTTTATTTTACCGAAGGCAGTAAGATGCAAGATGCAGCATTTAAAGATGAGATGTTTGTTTTTTTCTGCCATTGTGACTGACCTTACAAACCCGTCAACGCTTTTAAAGAGTAAACGTCCTTGTTCTTCTAGCTAACAATGTGAAACAGAAGTCTGGCTGTTGAAGTGAAAAGGTCAGACTCATTGAATAAACACAATTTTGTTGATATCTGCCCGAATATTTCATTATTTGATTCTTCCTTTCATGAAGAAAATATTTCAGACATCAGTCTTTTGTATCGGACAGTCTGTCCTTGCTGTTTGAAAAGAACACGGTGCTCAAACTTCATACAAATAAACACCTACGCTTTTTTAGGTCGTGATGTAACGTGTTTTCTTTCTTTTTTTTTAATAAATGTTATGCAAACGACTGGCTTTGTATTAAAAAAACACATCTATTGAACTTTCGGCGATGAAAAGAGCACTCCAAACGGCATGTACTGTACCTAAAAAAATATATCTTCAACATAACTGAGTAAGAATGAGAAACCAGAGTGTAAAATTTATTTAGAATTTAGGGGGCTTATAATAATAACCTCAAAATGGTTTAAACAATTAAAACAGCTTTTATTCTAGCCAAAATAAAACAAATAAGACTTTCTCCAGAAGAAAAAATATTATTGGAAATACTGTGAAAAATTCCTTGCTCTGTTAAACATCAATTAGGAAAATATTTGAAAATAAATAAGTCACAAGAGGACTAATCATTTTGACTTCAACTCTATGCCTGAAAATGGTTGTAATATGTTAGTATACCATTATTATATATAAGATTATATGATGAATCATTATCTTAATTGTATCAATCAGTGGCTGAATGTATTTGTTCATAAACTTCAGTAAATGACCCATTTAACTTCATAATAATTCTTTATGAAGCGAAGTTCTGTCTGCTATCTGTGTTATTAAATGTGCATAAAAGGAAAGAATAATGTAGCAAAGATCTTTATTTCAGATGTCCTTCTGGGCTGCAAGTGAAAGGTAACATACATTGAATCTAGCATATACTGATATGAACAATTGATTCTTATTAGACTATTATTAGTGAATCAAAAACATATGATATGTGTTGTCCAGTTCATGTACAAGTGGCTCTTTCAGCTTCTACACAAGCATTGTAGTCGGGCAAATGCAATGTTTTCTTTTTTGTGTGTGACCAGTGTGGTTCAGTTCACATAACTGTTAACTTTTATAAAACTGGTCTTGTTTAGTTAGTAAATCAAAAACATACAATGCGAACAGTGTAGTCTGAATCATGAACAAATGACTCTTATGAGACAGTACTTTTAGTGAATCAAAGACATATAACTTGACCATGGGTGTGTTTTCCAAAACAACAATAATATATATATATATATTTTTTAAATAGCCTACTTAAAAGTAATATCATTCATTCATTTTCTTGTCGGCTTAGTTCCTTTATTAATCTGGGGTCGCCACAGCGGAATGGACCGCCAACTTATCCAGCACATTTTTACACAGCGGATGCCCTTCCAGCCACAACCCATCTCTTGGAAACATCCACACTCATTCACACACACACTCATACACTACGGACAACTTAGCCTACCCAATTCACCTGTACCGCATGTCTTTGGACTGTGGGGGAAACCGGAGCACCCGGAGGAAACCCACATGAACACAGGGAGAACAAGCAAACTCCACACTGAAACATCAACTGAGCGGAGGCTCGAACCAGCGACCCAGCAACCTTCTAGCTGTGAGGCGACAGCACTACCTACTGCACCACTGCTTTGCCATTATATGCAACAAATAAATGTAAATAGTTTTGACATCATTATTTGACCATATATATTTTAATTAGGGATACTAGCCTACACGTTTCAGCTATTGTAAGTTATTTTAGGTTTAATAAAGGAATTTTGAAAATTCCCAGTAATGTGCGTAAAAGAAATATTGTCTCTGTTGACATGTTTTAATTAAGTATGCAAGGAAAACAAGAAAAACATTTTACCAAAATAAAACAAACAAATAACAAACAAACATTCTTTCAATTCTCAAATGATGCACAGTACTATGCTAGTCTAGCCTCAGGTTATGTCTTTGATTGTAAAATGTATTAAAGTGTAGTTAAATTAATGAACAAATGACTTATTAACCAGTTTTTTTGGTGAATCAAAAACATAAAAGTTGAACATTGTAGTCCAACTCATGAGCAACAGAAACTACAGTACAGCACAATCACTGTTGTCTGATTCCCTAAACAAGAAATTCTTATGAACTGATTCTTTTAATGAATCATTAAATGATTATTTAAATCAACCTGAAACACTGTCCTGTATAAAATATTTGTATTTTAAATGCAATAGCTGCAGGGTAATACAACAGAAACATACACTATTCAAATGAAAGAGATTAAGAAAATAAATTTGAAGACAATCTCGTCTTTTTTGTGGTGAAATATAGTTCGCATTAAGAGTAGCCCTGGAATTTTATTAGAGAAGATGTTAAACTCTTTATAATAACAGCATGAATAGGGATGCACTACACTGCAAACTAAATATTATTATGCATGTGTGAATACTGGCTAACAGAACCTTATTATCTGTTATTGTATCATGTCATGACTTTACTTGGAGGGGTACTTTATTTATAAATCATTCTTAAATGCTGTTAAATTCTTGTACATGCATATCCGTATGTTTAGACTAAAAAAAAAAAAACAATACAAAAGTGTTCTGTCTACATAAAAAAGTGTACGTTTAAACACAAGAGTTGTTAAGAATGAGTTAATAAGAATGTGCCCCTCCAAGTAAAGTCATTAGTTAATTAAAGAGTGAGTTACATTTAGCTTTAACTAAAGTGTTAAATAATACATTAATCAACAAACATGAACTAGAAACTAAGGTAGCCATTATTCACAAGTAAATGACTCAAGTTATAATTAAAGTTAGTTCTTAATTAGCGAATACCTTAACTAATAATTATGAGCAATTCCATGCACGTCAACTTTGCCAAGTTTTCAGACAAAACGTTTAATGAGTAGGCTTGTATTTTGCAGTACTGTAAAAATACTCAAAAATCCCTCTATCAATGCCAACTTTTATCCTTTTGATTAGCATTATTTCTTTTGGATTGTGCAGTTTAATTAATAGAATTTTTACAAAGTATGTTGTATACTTTAAACTTTTTGGGTCACACTCATAACCTCATAAAAAACCTAAAAAAATGCTTATGGATTGATATTTTTCTGATATCACAACTCTATGGTTAGTAGTTTCGGAGGCAGATGTTTTAGTATAATGTTAACATATACTTTCTATGTAAGTTCTCACTGCTAATGTCACACCCTTAACACTGGAATTGCTCAATAATAATAATAATAATAATAATAATGTATAGTTTACATATACATCATTTGTCCTGTCCCTTTTTGTGAAGTGTTACCATTATTTCTGTTGTGTGTCATTTTGAGCTGTACCTGCACCTATTCAGAATGCCAAGCTATATATTTTTCCTCAGATAATCTTTCTGAATGCTCCAGGTGGAGAGTCAATGAACCTTCGGGAAGCAAATCAATAGTGATTTGATTTTGAAGTGCTTTTTGTAGGGCAAAAAGACTGAATTCACATTCAGATTATTGCTCACAGACATAAAAAATCAAGCACGGGTATCTCTGAACTGTTCAATATCATAATTTCATAAGGCACCAGATAGTCTTCATGAGAAACAAGCATCATTTCCATAAAGAAGGGAGTTTTGCTGTAAACATCAACATTTAAAAAGTTAACTTCATTTAGTTTGGATTGTTAGAACAAAACTTTACATGAAGGTCACTTTTTTGTAGCACAGCACACCATCTCTGTCCATCATAAGCATGTGTTTTTCTAAGGTTACTGGTTCAGGACTAATGTAGCAAAAAGCAACTTCTCTTGAGCTACACTTCTTTTTTCTTTTTAATGAGGCGACAGCACGTGCACATTGCACATTTGGTGCACGCTGGGTCAACAGTTAATTTAAAAGTTCCAATGACGTGGGCACAGCATGGCCCACATTCGCACAAAAGAGAGACGTATTGAAGAATATTTGGATTAAAATCAGCCTAAAAAATGAACTCCACAGAAGAAAGTATAGACGCGCTTTGAGGTTTATAACAACACTTAAAGCGATAGTACACCCCAAAATTTAAACTCTTTTACTTGTCATCATTTACTAACTCTCTATTTGTTCAAGCTTTTTTTCTGCTATTGAACACAGATGAAGATATTTTGAAGAATGTTGCAAAGCAGACGCCATTACTCGTGTTTTCATCTAAAGATGCGAATTAGACTTAGATGAAGTCAGAATTATTTGCCCCCCTTTGAATTTTTTTTTCTTTATCAAATATTACACAAATGATGTTTAACAGAGCAAGTAAATTTTCACAGTATGTCTGATAATATTTTTTCTTCAGGAGAAAGTCTTATTTGTTTTATTTCGTCTAAAAAAAAAGCAGTTATTAATTTTTTAAACACCATTTTAAGAAGCCCCTTTAAGATATGTTTTTTTCCCCCCGAAAGTCTACAGAACAAACCATCATTATACATTGACTTGCCTAATTATTCTAACCTGCCTAGTTAACTTAACTCTAGTTAAGCCTTTAAATGTCACTTTAAGCTGTATAGAAGAGTCTTGAAAAATATCTAGTCAAATATTATTTACTGTCATCATGGAAAAGATAAAATAAAAAATTATTAAAAATGAGTTATTAAAACTATTATGTTTAGAAATGTGTTGAAAAAATCTGCTGGCCGTTAAACAAATGGGGGGGGGGGGGGTAAACAGGGGGTCTAATAATTCTGACTTCAACTGTATATGCAAACCTGTAATATTGCACACACTCAAAAAAGTATGATTGCTGTTTGTTCAAACTACTAATATAAAATAAGCTAAAACTATACAATTCTTTAGGTTTTTAGTACAATTTAATTGTTTTATGTTTATTCCACTTAAATTTGTAAAAACTATTAAGCTAACTTAATTCTGTCATGTTCTCCCAACACAAACTGATTGTGTAGAATCCAGCAATGTGTAAAACATTCATAAATAAAACACAGTTTCTAATAACTCAATGAGGACGAGTATGCTGGTTTGTCCTTTAATTTAATCCCATCAGATCCCAATTCTAAAAAAAGGTGAATTGCCATTTCACTATATAAATTGGCAATGTGCGCTTGTTAAAAATAAATCACAAATCTTTTGATGCTGGAGTTTATTTGGTAAATGTGCTTCCATTGTAATTTGTGCACATTTTTTTCTTTTCAGATAAATATGGAGCTAGATTAGTCTCAAAAATAATAAATTTACAATATAAAATTTATACATACACAGCACAATTTATATTTACAAAATACAATTCGTAAATTAAAAATACAATTCATAAAAGCAACACGCAATTTGTAAAGAACATAAATATTTTTGCCAAATGAATTGGATTTTTGTTTTTACGAATTGCAAATTGTTTTGAATTTATGAATTGGATTTGTGTAATTACGAATCGTGTTTCGAATTTACTAATTGGATTTTGTAAATGGATGAATAATGTATGAACAATATTTTGTTAATGTATTATTTTTGAGACTGATCTGGCTCTATAGGTAAAATGTTTATTCTACTCAGTTGCACATATACATTATTTTTATGCACATTTTAAAAAATGTATTCACATCTTGGTGTTTCCATTAGATAATAATGCAAAAAAAAATCTAAATTGGCATGAAAATAGGTGGATGGAAACATATCTTGTTTTATGACATATATTGTCATATCTTTTTTTTTTCTTTTTTTGAATGCTATGAATGTCAATGGCTGCTGCGTTCCAACATTCTTCAGAATATCTTGTATTGTAGATAGAAAACCATGCAAATTTAGAACCACTTGAGTGATAATAAATGGAAAGGACATTTTAATTTTTCTTTGAACTATACCTTTAAATCACCAACTGCAGAAAAGTAATTTGCTTGTACACACACAAAAAAGAAAAAATACTTCTGCTTGAGAGGCTCTTAATATACTGCAATGACATCCAAGTTATGTCTTGCTTTTCTTTTCCTGAAATGTAGAAGTTTTTATTAAACAACATTTAAAGCCATGATTGCTGTTGAAATCAAATTTATTAGCCTTCCTCTGAATTTTGTTTTGCTTTTTCCAATATTTCCCAAATGATGTTTAACAGAGCAAGGAATATTTTACAGTATTTCCTATAATATTTTTTTTTCTAGATGAGAGACTTATTTGGTTTGTTTTGACTAGAATACAAGCAGTTTTTAATTTTTGGAAAACTAGTTTAGTGTCAAAATTATTAGCCCTTTTAACCAATATTCTTTTTTAGTGTCTACAGAACAAACCACGGTTACACAATAACCTGCCTAATTAACTTAATTAACCTAGTTAAGCCTTTAAATTGTACTTTAAGCTAAATAATAGCACCTTGAAAAATATCTAGTAAAATATTTATCATGGTAAAGCTAAAATAAATCAGTTATTAGTTATTACAACTGTTATGTTTAGAAATGTGCTGAAAAAAAATCTTACTTTCATTAAACAGAAATTGTTTAATAAATATACAGGGGGGGGGGGGGGGGTAATAATTGAGGAGGGCTAATAATTCTGACTTCAACTGTACATTTAAAATGTTTCTTTTCATGTTTTCCACAGAATGTGTTTTCACAGCCAACTCTCCCCGAATACAAGGTGGCGTCGGTGCAGAAATCTCGCTTCATTTTGCTTCATTACAGCGTGTGCAAGGCCATGTGGGATTGGTTGATCCTCCTTGCCACATTTTACGTGGCTGTCACCGTCCCCTACAACGTCTGCTTCTCCACCCCAGACGACAGCCAACTCGACAGCCCGGATTGCGACTCCAGCTCCAGGACCACCATCGTCAGTGATATAGCTGTGGAGATGCTCTTCATCCTCGGTATGCTGTTTTCAGGGCTCATTTCCACCTCTGTTCCAATTTTAAACAGTGTTAACTTCTGACATCCGCTGAGCTCTTTCACCTTAAACATGTTAGCAAAGTGAAACATCACACCTTCAGCTCCTACTGAAACTATCTTTCAAATCCACACTGCCAATATGATCTGGGTTTTAGACAAAAAAATTAAGAGATTTAATGAATAATAAGTTTACCTTTTCAGGCCTCATGATCAAGATTTAGACCATTTTGAGTCACACTTGGGTAATTCAGTGAATTGCTTTGACTGGAGCACTGGATCATTTGAATCAGGGACTTGTTAACTAGAGACTCATTTTCACCGAATCATTTATATCAGTGACTTGTTAGCTGGAGATTTGTTCTGACCAGATCATAGTGAGTCATTAACTGGAGATTAATTTGAGACTCATTATGACCAAATATTTCCAATTAGTGAATCATTGTGATTCATTGTGACTGAATCATTTGAATCAGTATGTTATTTACTGGAGATTCTGACCAGATAATTTAAATTAATGAGTCCTTACCTGGAGATTTGTCCTGATCGGATCATTTGAATCAGTGTGTCATTAACCGAGGACTCATTATGACTAATTATTCCAATTAATGAATCATTAACTGGAGATTCATTCTGATCAAGTCATTTGAATCAGCGTGTCATCGCCTGGAGACTCTTTCTTACCAATTAATTCCAATTAGTGAGTCAGTAACTGAACATTCATTCTGATCAAATCATTTGAATCAGTGTGTTATTAACTGGAGATTTGTTTTGACTAAATATTTCCAATTAGTGAATCATTCACTGGAGATTTATTCTAATTGAATCATTTGAATCAGTTTGTCATTACCTGGAGACTCATTATGATCAAATATGTCCAATTAGTGAATCATTAGCTGGAGATTCATTCTGATTGAATCAGTTGAAACAGTTTGTTATTAACTGGAGATTTGTTCTGATCAAATATTTCCAATTAGTGAATCATTAACTGGAGATTCATCCTGATCGGATCATTTAAATCAGTGTGTCAATTACTGAACACTCATTATGACCAAATTATTAGACTAGTTAGTGAGTCATTGAGATTTCTTCTGAGTGAAAAAAGATAAAAGCACGAGTCAAGTCCAGAATTAATAGTTGCATAAAAGATACAGAGCTAAAAAAATTAATACAGTCTACGAAAAATGTGTGCAAATTTTGTGTTTACAGTACAAGAAAGTGTGTGGAAATACAGACAGTAAACAATGTAAACACGGTAAAATACACTACTCGACATTATAATTTAGAAACAATATAATATGTAGAGTGTGGTTATCTGTACAGTATATAATGCTATCATTTTGAAAGATACTCTGCTTTGAAATGTATTAAAATAATAGTTTCCCAAAATAAAAATATTTCCTAAAATCAATTTGAATCAATAATTTTTAATCTTTTTTTTTTGGCATTCTGCCATTTTTTTAGATGGCAAAAGAGAGCTGTGTTGGCATAAACTGTTAGTAAATCTTGCCATAAATCTCTCTTATTAAGAAAATGCTCCACTGTGACCCGAAGCCAGTGGTAATTTTAATAAACCCCATGAACACAGATGCGGTAAAAGAATTAATTGATGGAACTAAATGTACCGCTTAATAAAAATCTGCACAGAACAAGAATCATGAATATTTATTGAGTCCAGCATGTACTGTACAAGGCTTCATCACTCTAATTAACATGTTTTTAATATTCATGCATCCGCAGTCAATATTTGCCTAGAAAGAACACTGTTTATGATTATTATTGGTATAGATTTTTTTAAATGCTGTGAATCAAGTAATAATCTTTTATACATTTTTCTTTTTCTAGATATTATACTGAATTTCCGAACCACTTATGTTGGCCCTGCGGGTCAGGTGGTTTATGATACTCGCTCGATTTGTTTGCACTACTGTACTACCTGGTTCATCCTGGACCTCATCGCTGCTCTGCCCTTTGACCTGCTCTATTTATTCAACATCTCAGTGGTGAGAATACATGTTAAATCTGTAAATACTGTACATACTCTTACTTTTGTGATTGATCTTATTCTTTTACTATGTTGCTGTTGAATGCATGAGTTTGATTGGCTGATGAGCATTTTAAGTGTGCAATTATTTTCAAATAAACACAAAGTAAACACAAAGTAGCTCCAGACAGGTCTTGACTGCATTACAATATATCACAACTACTTTTTAAGTTTTTAACTAGTTCTATACACTGCTGCTGTTTGAGAAGCCTGAACAATGTCTAGGTGTGGTATAAGCAGAATGATCAATTTTCAAATAATTCAACCCCTCATGGAAATGGACCATGGTTTTGCTATAGTACAAGTGCAGTAACCATTTTTAACCCATTGACTTCTATTCATATACACAGCTTCACTACAAATTCTGTACCATTTGATTACTAGGGAAACACCATAGCCAAGCATGAATCATTTATTAACCATTTCATAAATTAGTTATTAATATAAAATTAACCAAAGTTTTGCAACACTAACCATAGTATAATCATAGTATTTGTCAGGATCAGTTCTAGACCCTAAGGCGGACTGTATAGCACCTGTGTACACACACACACACAAACACACACACACACACACACACACACACACACACACACACACACACACACACACACACACACACACACACACACACACACACACACACATATATATATATAAAATGCTATTCTGTGCATGTGTGATAATGCCGTGCATTTAAATCTACGTTTGACCCTGTGAGAGATTCAGTGTTTAGTCTCAATTAGAGTTATAAACAGTTATAAACAATCAAATTAAATTACTGGGATAACAGCATACACTTCAGATATAAATAATGATGTTTATGGTAAAAATTTAAATCACCGTTTTTAAAACAACTTGTCGCAACAAATGAGCGTTTACATTGTAAAGCCAGTAGGTGGAGACAACCAACCATCTAAAATGTACATCACTGATCAATTCTTCAAAAGTGATTCATCTAGTTATGAGACATGACGTTTTTAGGAGTGAGTTATTGAATCAACAGTTGTAAATAAGAATAAATAAATAAATATAATGTTTTATTGGTTGTTTTTGCTTAAAAGATTATAATGTTCAGTGGAAGAATTTAACGTTATCGACAGCTGTAATGAAGGTTGAGCCCACTAAAGATGAAATTCTGGTACTACTTCTGATATTTGTAGTAAAACTGTTATACAATTTATAAAAAATAAAAAAAAAAAGACATAAAACCATGGTTCATTTCTACGAAAGACAACCTGTTAACAATTATTTCCTCCACATTTCCTCTACATTACAATTGTGTTTTATCTGTAGTTTTATGTATGATAAAACGTATAAATACTAGTACATCCCAATCAACCTGGGTTTGTTTGCATGAGAAATTATTAATTTCCATCTGTTTATTGTTGTGTGTGTGTGTGTGTGTTTATTTTTCAGACATCACTGGTGCACTTATTAAAGACGGTGCGTTTGCTGCGTCTCCTGCGTCTGCTGCAGAAGCTGGATGGCTATTCTCAGTACAGCGCTGTGGTCCTGACCCTGCTGATGTCCGTGTTTGCCCTCCTGGCACACTGGTTGGCATGTGTCTGGTATGTCATTGGACGCCAAGAGCTTGCCAGCAACGACCCCCTGACCTGGGATATCGGTGAGGGACAATGTAGTTTACCTTTTTATTAAGGGTCAGTTCACTTACAAATGAAAATGTGCTGTTCATTTTCTCACCCTGAATTTTACTACTGAAATTCCAAAATCCTAACCTTTATTACAGGAGCTCTGACTGCTTATAGTACTGTATATTGTGCAGAATGTTTTTTTTGTCAGGTTATATTTACTGTACATTCATTAATACTTTTAAGGAAGTATAACTTTTTAATGATAATAATATTAATAATAATAGTAATGAATGTAAAAAAAAAACAATACAATCATCAGAACTTAAATGAACAGTTGACTGGTCACATATGTCCTTAAGTCACAAATACATAAAACAACAGATAACTTGAACAAATTCATATAAAGATCGGTTTACATGGATTTAAGGCATAAGCACAATCCATTTGTCCCAATATTGCAGGTATTTGTCCATTTGTAGTTTTAATGAAACAGTCACCCTCTGCATATTTTGAACATTAGACACAATATCCCAACCTTTTTAGATTTTGTAAGGGGTTCAAGTTGGAGCCATTTTCAAGTTACAGTTTTCTTGCATCATATTTTTTTGTCATGTATTATTTAGTAAATGATATTATTTGCCCCCTGAAGGAGATTGCCACACTCTTTGTCCGGCGAGTGGGAGATCAAAGTTTTTTTCATCCCAGTTAATATTTTGGTTTTAAAGTCCATGTGAAAGTCTAAATGCCAACACATTTAGAAATAAACAGAATATTGTGGAGGATAAAAGCATGTTGTGTTTTTATTTTTTTACAATATGATATGACATCTTTAAAGCATACAGTCGATTTAACCAATATGACCAAAAATAAATAAATAAATAAACACTTAGAAATGTTTTGTGTGATTTTAGTAAAATAACGATGTTGTAAGCATAAACTTCAAACATGTAATCTCAGATACTGCAGTTGTTTGTTTATTATTTAAAGTTAATATAGCAAAATGTAGAAAGCATCACTGCCTTTGTAGTTCTAGTGCTTATTTATTTATTTAATTATTTTAGATATTTAATTTAGATATTATAGATATTTATTAGATATTTACTTACCTAACATTTTTGTTTTGTTTCCTAAATCATAAAGTATTTTCTAGACAAGCAAAAACTAAAAACATTATTTTTTTTCAGAAATAGGAAGTCAAATTCAGATGAGTTTTCCTTAAAACAACAACAATAATAATAATAATAAATAAATAAATAAATAAAAAATAAATAATCTGCCAGTGGGGTAAATACAATAATCTTGTTTTCAGTTTGAATTCAGATTATTTTACCTAAACTTCTAGCAGGTTATTTAACCCATTTTAAAGGAGCATATCATCTTTTTTTTTCTTTTAAATCTCTGATTTTTTGTCAACAAACAAGACAAAAACTCAAACTCTTTTTTACAGTGTGGAAAACAGGACAAAATACTGATTATGCATGCTTATTTATGTTATTGGCAATAGAGTTTTATGTTCAACAAGGCTGGATTTATTGTATAAAAATACAATAACAACACTAATATTAAATTGTGATATTAATAGTGAAATATAATGACAATTTAAAATATCTGCATTCCATTTAAACAAAAACTATTTCACAGCTGTACATATTATTTGTCAGCTTCACTAAAGCCCACTAACTTAAAGTTAATATGAAGTTAAAGTTTCAATCCCCAAACAATTTTTCCTCTATTTCTACTCTCCCTGTCCTCTGTAGGCTGGCTGCAGGAGCTGGGCAAGCGTCTGGAGACTCCATACACGAATGGTACAGTTGGCGGGCCGTCTCTGCGCAGCGCCTACATCGCTTCGCTCTACTTCACATTGAGCAG
Source organism: Danio rerio (assembly GCF_052040795.2). Lineage (NCBI taxonomy): Eukaryota > Metazoa > Chordata > Actinopteri > Cypriniformes > Danionidae > Danio > Danio rerio. The sequence continues at coordinate 16,961,330 of NC_141023.1, forward strand.
TCTGACTAGCGTCGGCTTCGGAAACGTCTGTGCCAACACAGATGCCGAGAAGATCTTCTCCATCTGCACCATGCTCATCGGGGGTGTGTTCACCAGCTCTTATTTCAGTGTATAATTAGCTTGTTTGTAGGTCAGATGAGCCTCTTTCTCATATCCATTGAGTAAAAAAAAAACTGTTTCAGAAAGTTTTCAGAAATCTAATTTAAGATGTAGAACATATTGTTCATTGAGATGATTCAGACTGCCTAGTAGTTTGAGACGCTTTCTGCTCAAGTGGCAGCTCTGATGCCTGCTCGTGTTTGTGTGTGAGTGTGTAGGGGTGGGACAACCACATAACTGATAATGATTGGCTAAAAATGCAAATGATGCTTTTAAATATCTAGACTAAGTCATTTATTTTTTAGACTTATTTGTTGGCCAATTGTGGTAAATATTAAAAGTTATAAACCATCTATTATGTTTTATTGTTTCACTATAGAAATTATAATATTTACAATAAAATATAGCATTTGATAGATGTCTCTGCGCATTAATTAACATTAATTAAGTATAAAATAGTTTAGAATCTTATATAATAATAATTTATGTAATTCAGTGTCCATTTTATTCAACATACAATTAGTTTTTGACATTTTTCCTTTAAATAGTAATGCAGAAGTTACTTTCCCTGGCAATTAGTTACTTTTATAACTATGTAATTTAATTAATAACGGTTACTATTTGTAGGAAATAACTAGTAACCATAACTAATTATCTAATCTAAGTCTAATTTAAGACGTAGAACATATTGTTCTCTGAGATGATTCAGACTGCCAAGTATTTTGAGACTCTTTCTGCTTCTCTCACAGCTCTGATGCATGCGGTGGTGTTTGGAAACGTGACCGCCATCATCCAGCGCATGTACTCTCGCCGTTCTCTCTACCACACGCGCATGAAGGACCTGAAGGACTTTATCCGTGTGCATCGCCTGCCGCAGCAGCTCAAGCAGCGCATGCTGGAGTACTTCCAAACCACTTGGTCTGTCAACAATGGCATCAACGCCAACGAGGTGAGACCCTACAAAGCATCCTATAGGGATGTAGCTCTGAAACAAGTGCTGTGGAGCATATAACTAAAGTGTTTACACAGATCTTAAGTTCCTGTTTTATATTCAACACAGGCTCGCTGGAAATGTGTTTATATTAGTGAAATTGCAAAAACATACTTTAACATATATGTTTGAGTGCGATTTGTAGGTATAACAAATGTTCCTTTTTACATTAATAATATTTACAGAGACATTTTGTCAGGCAGTAAGTATGCATATAACTAGGGATGAAGCGATACCACTTTTTTACAAACCGATTTAACGTTTATAACGGTTTAAACCGATATACGTTTAAAGGGATGTAATTCAGTTACTATTTGTGAGAAATAGGACAAATAGGATAATAGGACCATCATTCGTTGTCTCTCACAGAGACTACTCTCAGCCGGAGTATCTCAATCCACTCTTACTGTATGTACAAAATTTGACACTAGATCTTAGATGGGACCAGATCATGTGACTGCATTATCCCTGTTTTGTAATTTTGAAAACCTTACCATTTTTAAAATGACTGTCCTGACATGCAGAGCACCAAATGGTTTGGCCTCAAATAATGTTTCATTATTATCTGCATACACGCCAAATGTTCATTGTACCCAGTGTTTTTATATATTTGTAATAAAGTGTTCTGCTGAGTTCAGTAAAGAACAATGTAAAAGGTTTTATATTGAGAGAGCCCCAATTTTTTTTTTTTTCTGAATGTAAAAGCCCTCATCGGAGTTTGATAACATACCATCATCAGATGGAGAACAGTTTGTGTGCGCAGATCTGGGTCACATCTACTTTCAATGGACTAATTATAGCTTTCTGAGACCTACACAGTTGCTGAATACCGTCATTGTTAGAGCCAAGCGGTGATAATTGGATAGTTCAGAATAAAAAGACCCATATCTAATTAAAACAGAAACGGGAAGATCTTGGGTACAGTGTCGGGGAAGCTACTTTAATGCAGTGGCTTGTAACTTGGGAAATTTCGCTTTTTTTAAGTGGATCAACGAAAGCTACTTGTTTAAAAGTGATTCCACAAAGTTTTATTTATATATACTGCAATTCATTTATATTTTCATTGTTGTTCACTTATCTTCATATAGTGCCCTTTATTTTATATGAAGTAAAAAAAAATATCCATGATTTGTTGGACATTATTTAATAAACAGGGGTGTCATACCAAAGAACAACAATGCTAAACAATTCTGTAGTGGATCCAAAATTAGGTAAATTTGTAAAGAAATCTTACAAAAACTGAAAAGGTCATTGGCTTTACGGGGGGCTTTGGTTACATGATCTTCTATAGGGTCCTTCAACTAATTAAAGTTTTCAGTGGAATTACCTATTTAACATTAGCATATATATAGTATCACAGCATGGGGCATGGTTTTCAGTGGGGAAGAAATGTATTAAGTTCTTGTGTTTTTACAAATACATGGCATAAAAACTGAGGAATTTAATAATGAAAACGAATTAGTATTTCACTGCATTATATATATGATTTCTCTTCATTATTTTTATAATGCTACAAAATATATTCTTTTGCTTTAAAGAATTTAGAAAAAATAATGAAGCGGCTGCTTACATGTTTGTTAAAATAATTTTGCCTGAAGAAACTGATTCACTAAAATGAATATATATATATATATATATATATATATATATATATATATATATATATATATATATATATATATATATATATATATATATATATATATATATATATATATATATTGAAAACTGAACTTTTATCCCCTCTTTTTATTTTTTCCCCAATTTCTCTTTAACAGAGAGAAGGTTTTTTCAGCACATTTCTAAACATAGTTTTAATAACTCATTTCTAATAATTTATTTATTTTATCTTTGCCATGATGACAGAAAATAATATTTTACTAGATATTTTTCAAGACACTTCTATACAGCTTAAAGAGACATTTAAAGGCTTAACTAGGTTAATTAGGTTAACTAGACAGGTTAGGGTAATTAGGCAAGTTATTGTATAACGATGGTTTGTTTTGTAGATTATCGAAAAAATATACCTTAAAGGGGCTAATAATTTTGTCCCTAAAATTGTTTTTTAAAAATTAAAAACGGCTTTTATTCTGGCCAAAATAAAACGAATAAGACTTTCTGTAGAAGAAAAAATATTATCAGACATACTGTGAAAATCTCCTTGCTCTGTTAAACATCATTTGGCAAATATTTAAAAAGATATAAAAAAAGGGCTAATAATTCTGACTTTAACTGTGTATAAAACAGTGTGTGTATACTTGTTTGGTTCTGTAGTTTTAATGCACAAAGCAATATTAAGACAAAGATAATGCTACTTTAAGTTACTTACTTCTGTACTGTTTATAAATAACAAGAAATAACATCTGCCAAGTCTGTCCTTGCTCATTTACACTTTCACCCGTCGTGCTACTAATTTATTCAGTGATTGAAAAACTAAACACTTGAGACGTTTGACAGGATCTCTCATGCTCTACAGACAGAAGCTACTGTACTCTGCTAGCATTGTGTCATGTTGAAATCATATTGAAAGAGGGGATTACGGAGCCAGATCAGTCTCAAAAATAATACATTCACAAAACATTATACATCCACAACACAAGTCACATTTACAAAATCCAATTCGTCGGTTCAAATCACAGTTTGAAAATATTCAAATCCAATTCGTAAATTCACAACATGATTTAAAATACACAAATCCAATTTATGAATTCAAAACACGATTTAAAAATACACAAATCCAATTTGTAAGTTCAAAACACGATTGGTAAATGCACAAATCCAATTCCTAAATTCAAAACACAATTTAAAAATACACAAATCTAATTTATGAATTCCAAAAATTGTTCGTAAATACACAATTCTAATTAATTTGATGAAAATATTATGAGTTTTACTTGAATACACAAATTGTGTGTTGTATTTATGAATTATGTTAAAAAACTAGATGTATATTTGTAAATGTGAATTGTGCTGTGCATGTATGAATTTTATTTTGTAAATGTATAATTTTAGATACTGATCAGGCTCCATAGGGATCACCTCATCTAGTATTTGATCGAAACCGGTTGACTGTCACACACTGACCTCTTCTCTTTTTTATGCAAAATTATGCCTTTAGGTCACCCTGTGGCACTGTGGTTAATGTCTCTGTGCTTTACCTGTCCCTTTAGCTTTTGCATGACTTCCCGGACGAGCTGCGGGCAGACATCGCCATGCACCTGAATAAAGACATTCTGCAGCTGCCACTCTTCTCCTCTGCCAGTAGAGGGTGTCTGCGTTCACTCTCTCTGCACATTAAAACCTCCTTCTGCGCTCCTGGAGAATACCTCATACGGCACGGGGACGCTCTGCATGCCCAACACTTTGTCTGCTCGGGGTCATTGGAGGTTCTGAAGGACGGCATGGTGCTGGCCATACTGGGTATGTTACAAAGAAAAAAACAACTCATTTTTTTAGAAACTAAAAGTGATTTTTATTATCTAAAACCTGTTATGACATTTATGATAGGGCTGGGACAATAAATCGATGGATTACAATTCGTCACCCCAGAATGCATTTGACCACTTATGGTACATGACTGAAAGCACAGGTGGTCTTCGTGTTGTCAAAAACCTGCCTAGAGCACCATCTGCTGTTAAAAACTAGCCTAAAATGAAATCTGCTCCTAAAAACTAGCCATGATCACCATCTGCTGTAAACAACTGGCTTAGTGCGCCATCTGCTGTAAAAACTAGCCTAGAGCACCATTCATTCATTAATTCATTTTCTTTTCGGCTCAGTCCCTTTATTAATTCGGGGTTGCCACAGTGAAATGAACCGCCAACTTATCCAGCAAATGTTTTACGCGGTGGATGCCCTTCCAGCTGCAAGCCATCTCTGGGAAACATCCATATACACTCATTCACACTCACACACTACGGACAATTTAGCTTACACTATTCACCTGTACCGCATGTCTTTGGACTGTGGGGGAAACCAGAGCACCCAGAAGAAACCTGCGCGAACGCGGGGAGAACATGCAAACTCCACACAGAAGCACCAACTGACCCAGCCGAGACTCGAACCAGCGACCTTCTTCCTGTGAGGCAACAGCACTACCTACCGCACCACTGCTATGCCCCCTAGAGCACCATTTGCTGTTAAAAACTAGCATAGAGCACCATTTGTTGTTAAAAATTAACCTGGAGCGCCATCTTCTTTTAAGAACTAGTGTAGAGCGCTGCCTGCTATTAAACACTAGCATAAAGAGAAATCCGATATTAAGGCTAGCCTAGAGCGACATCTGCTGTTAAAAATCTAGCCTAGAGCATCATCTGCTGTTAAGCACTAGCCTAGAGTGAAATGTGCTGTTAAAAATAGATCTAATGCGCTATTTGCTGATAAAAGCTAGACTAAAGCGCCATCTAGTGTTAAAAACTAACCTAAAGCACAGTCTTTTGTTAAAAACTAACCTAGAGCACCATCTTCTGATAAAAACTAACCTAGAGAACAATATTTTGTTAAAAACTAGGCTAGAGCGCCATATTCTATTAAAAACTAGCCTATAGCGCCATCTGCTGTTAAAAACTAGCCTAGAGCACAATCTGTTGTAAAAAAAACTAACCTAGAGCACCATCTGCTGTTCAACACTAACCTACTGTGAAATCTGCTGTCAAAAACTAACCTAGAGTGCCTTTTGTTATTAAACACTAGCCTAGAGAGAAATCTAGTGTTAAAAACTAGCCATCTTTTAGTAAAAATTAGCCTAGGGTGAAATCCGATGTTAAAAAACCAACCTAGAGTTCCATCTTCTGTTAAAAGCCAGCCTTGAGCACCATCTGCTGTCAAAATCTAACCAAGAGTGCCATTGTTTGTTAAAAGCTAGCCTAGAGCACCATCTGGTGTTAAAAACTAGCCTAGAGTGCCGTCTTTTGTTAAAAACTAGCTTAGAGCGAATTCCGATGTTAAAAGCCAACCTAGAGTGCCATCTTCTCTTAAAAGCTAGCCGAGAGCGCCATCTGGTGTTAAAAAAAATAACCTAGAGTGCCATAACTTTTTTAAAGCTAGCCTAGAGCATCATCTGGTGTTAAAAACTAGCCTAGAGCTTTACCTAAATGTTTTTTTTTGACAAGAAGGGAGGGTGAATGTTTTGTCAATGGCAAAAAATAAATGAATTATAAATGATTTTATTATAGTAAATGCATGCTATTTAATGTCAAGTGTTCTGTCAGTTTGAAATTATTAGATTTTGGACAGATGGCACAGTAGAAAAAATACAGATCTTGTTACCAAGGCAATATTTTTGTCAAGTTTTAAAGGCTAAACTAAAAATACTTTTGGACACCCACACAAAAATCTAAATACAGATGTTTCCTCATCTAGTAACACAAACACAAACAACTTCCACTAGTCCAAGTATATCCAACAAGCTAGATATCACCACATTTTGACAAGATATCTGACTTTAAACCACACTGAACTGAGCTAAACTGAACTGAACTTAAACACTAAAAACTGAACTACCCTGATCCAGTTACTATGACCATTTATGTGAAGCTGCTTTAACACAATCAACATTATAAAAGCGCTATACAAATAAAGCTGAATTGAATTGAACAATTTAGTCTTAATACCACAATGAAAAAAAAAATCATTAGATTTACTAATTTACTGTTTTAGTTGCAAATAATTTATATGGGCTGAATTTAAACAAACCAATTAATTTTAGTAATGTTCATCTTAATTTGTTTGTTTAAATTTAGTCTAAATAAAATGTTTGCAACTACTTAACCCCAAAAAATATAGTAAATCCACTGAAGCGTTTTTTCAGTGCAGCTATTTTCAAATCAGTAGAGTGATGATACTTTAATAAAACAGATAAGCTCACTTCTGTGTGTGTTCTGCTTAAAAAAAAAACAGCTTGATACTGAAGAGTTTATGTGATCTATCCAGGTAAAGGAGACCTGGTTGGTGCGGATCTGCCTGGGAAGGATCAGGTGATCAAAGCTAATGCGGATGTGAAGGCCCTGACTTACTGTGACTTACAGTACATCAGTGTTCGAGCGCTGCAGGAGGTTCTGGAGCTTTACCCTGAATACGGCAGCCGCTTCAATGAGGACATTCACCACAACCTCACCTACAACCTCAGAGAAGTAAATAGCCTGCATTATTCTCATCATTTACAAATTCAAATACATCTGATTGATTCAATAATATATATACCATTATATTTTAATATTTAAAAAATGTAATTTAATTTCAAATAATTTTTCCATACATATTCAATATATTCTTAAAATATACCTGAGTATACCTGTGTGTTGTATGGTGGCCATGTGTATTTTGTGTACTGTCTGAGCTTGAGTCATTACAGTACTCAGGATTTTCATTTCTCAACAGGGCCAGGCCAGATTCTCCCGCTCAACTCGACTGGCACAGGTAACAAACTGATTCTACACACACTTTCAGAGCGGTGTCTGTAATTTAGTGTTTTTATTTCATTCTTTTTAACCTTATGATTCACACACTTGCACACATGCACTGCCATACCGGTACAAATCAAAAGGCCACGTTATGTAAGATCCCAATTATTAGTGTCACTCTGAACTGTAGACGGTGTCTTGGTGTGTGTTTGTGTGTGCGCGTTTGCGTGTGTATGTGTGTGAACATCAGAGCAGCTCATCTGGCTGTGTGTGAATCAGATGAATTAGCAATCTGTTTGTGGCGCTGACCCGGTGTCTCTTTGCTGTGCCAGCTGTCTAATGATCAGAACACACACACACACACACACACACATACTTGTATAGCTATCTTTATGAGGACTTAATGATGTAATCTGGGCTGGAGCAAGCTGAACTGGCACTAGGCAAACGACGATCACGCCGCCCTCAACCCGAAAGTGAAAACGGAAGTGACCGGTTCACGAAGTGAACCTAGGTAGCCTCTATGGATATAAGGATTTTTATACTATACAGACTTTATATACTTTCCCCTATGTGTTCAATGAAAAATACAGACTGTGGAATGTATTTTTAACAGAAATATTCTGTAAATTAAGTTTATGAATGTAAAATGTTAAAAACATAGGTAGATTACTGGCAACCACAGCTGCCCATATTTTTCCATAAAAACAAGAAAGGAAAAAAAACAGCAAAACGTTTTTTGTGTCACCATTGTGGAGGATAGTAGCACCTGTGTTCAAGTACAAGATGAACTGAGAGTATCTGATGTTGTGCTGCATCTTCTTTTGTTTAAATGTAACTGTGTAGTTCCTAATGCAGTGAAAATCTGTTTGCTATTTGCAAACCCACATGAACACATTAGTGCATTGAATGACTTTACATTTTTGTGCACCAAGCTACGATTTTGTCATTGTATCAGTTCATGAAAGACGGTTATAAGAGTTAACTAATTAACACTCTCTCAGTGTTGATAATGTTAACTCTTTCGAAAGTTATTATTATTATTTTTAACATTTTTTAGTGGTTCCCATATAAACTCTGAGAGAGTGTTAATTTTAACTCTAAGGTAGTTAAACCTATTATATAAAATTTGCAGTGTACTCATAAACCAAACACTCACATAAACAATCTGCATTATTTACATTTTCAAAATACTTCAGTCTATGTGATTTATGAGCTGCTTTCCTCATGGGGGTCAAATTTACTGGTATTGCTATACTTATGGAGACATTTAGACACTACAATGTAACAAATACAAGGTACACACACATATACACATCAAACACACACACACACACACACACACTCAGAGAAACTCAGCAAAACATGAACACATTAACCGCTCAGTCAAATATAATAACATATTATAATATGCGTCTTATTTTTAGTACAAACTATTATGCACTATTCCGGATTTTTGATAAATAGAAGTTTCGAAATGTATTTATTTGGCAGAGAATTTATATATATATATATATATATATATATATATATATATATATATATATATATATATATATATATATATATATATATATATATATATATATATATATATATATGTATACATACATACATGTCAGTTGTTATCAATTGTTTTTATTTTCTAATACTTGTTTCTTTTATATATGTTTATGTAAAGCACTTTGAATTATCATTGTATGAAATGTGGTATTTAAATAAATTTGCCTTGTCTAACATAGCAGCCAGTGTCCTTTAATTAGTTTATTTTTTTCTATCACTAGGAAAAATTTGACGAGTGCAAGCTGCCATTTATCGTGGAGACCGAACAAGAGGACGACACTGGGCAGGATTTAGGCAGGAGACCCCTGCTCTCTGGCTTCAGCTGCCCTTCATCTCAGTCCAATCTGAGTGCCATGCTAGGGGAGGAGTTTCGGCACCACAACATGCTCCGTTTCTGCAGATCGCCCGTCCAGAGCTCTCGCATACAGAGTCCTCAAATACCACTCCACGAGGAGCAGACGACGGCTTCAGCTCCTGTCCCAAAAACAGACAAGATCTCCTGCAACAGACCAGCCAAACTGCTTATTCCCACTCTCAACTGCGTCAGCCCGCTGGACCTGAGCCCTCGGTGAGCAATGCTGGAATACGTTATAATGATAGCTTTGCTTTAAAGTTAGTTAGTTAGTTAGTTTATTTATATAGCACATTTTTTACAACACAATGTTGCCCAAAGTGCTGAACACAATCAATGCTAAATTAAAAGAAAACCTACATCATATACATAACAATTAAAACGTAAGGCAAACCCCTCAACATTAAAATGCTAAAGAACAAAGATGGAGTTTCAGAAGCTTTTTAAAAACAGATAGAGTTGGAGCGTGTCTGATGTGGGCTGGAAGCCCGTTCCAGAGTTTTGGGGCGACAACAGCAAAAGCCCGATCCCCACTTTGCTTACACCGGGACCTTGGTACAGAAAGAATAAACTGATCAGAGGACCCTAGTGACCTACCAGGATTATACACATGTAGGAGGTCTGATAAGAAAGGTGGTGCCAGATCATTTAAGTATTTAAAAACAAAAATGTATAGTTTAAAATCAATTCGTGATCTAACAGGCAGCCAGCCTAGAGAGGAAAGAACTGCGGGTATGTGCTCATACTTGCGAGTGCCTGTCAGAAGTCTTGCAGCTGCATTTTGTACTAATTGCAATCTATTCAGGGCAGTTTGACTAATACCCACATATAGATAATTGCAATAGTCAAGTCTTCCCAAAATAAAAGCAAGGATCACCTTCTCAAGGTCATTAAAAGAAAGAAATGACTTCACTTTTGCCACAAGTCGTAGATGGTAAAAACTGGATTGAACAACTGAATTTACTTGTTTGTTAAATTTCAGATCACTATCAAAATGAAACCCAAGGTTTCTAACAACAGTTTTTTGATAGGTTGATAGCTTATCAAAACCTATTAAATGCAGAGGGTTAGAATCGTCAAACCAGACCAGCTCAGTTTTTTTCTTTATTGAAAAAGGGATAGTTAAAGGGGATAGTTCACCCAAAAATTAACATTTTCTCATCATTTGTTTACAATCAAGTGGTTCTAAATGTTAATGAATTTCTTTCTTTTGTTGAACACAAAACAACAACAGGCTTTTTCTTAAAATGTAGCCCTATCTACATTTCTGGAGCATGAAAATTATGTAGCCAGAGGTACATTTCATCTTTTAAACGAACCCTACGAGGAGGTGTGACGCTGTTCCTTTTCGTGCTTACCAGCTGACCGATTACCTTCGCATAAACGGTTTATCTGTTGTTACCAGTTTGTTTAGTGACTTAGCACGTACTTCGACAGACTTGTGATGCCGAGCGTAGTTGACTGCGATGACAGGGTTCGATTCTGGCATAAAACAGTTCCAGAAAGCATGTAAGACAAAAACAAAAGCCAAAAAATTAAATAAATAAGTAAATAACAGGTAAAATCTGAAAACACTGTAAAAATCAGGCTGCCGTGAGAGCTTTTCTTTTTCTGGCTTGCTTTTGATAACACTGTTGGTTGGGTTTAGGGAAGAAGGAGGGTGGGTAAGTCGATCGGACAGTCAGTCAGTCGACACCGGCTTCTGGTGAATTTACACGAGATCAGCAGGCGCGAATGTCACTCGTGAAAGAAATTTGAGATCTGAAAAAGCGTACACAGCGGCCTCTAGTGGATTCGCCAAAACAAAAACTGCAAAAAAAGAAGAAAAAAAAACACACCTCCTGGGATGTATTTGGTGCCCTCCAGAAATGTATAAAGGGGTACGTTCTTGCAGCAAGAAAACAATACAGAAGAAATACAAGAGGTTCCATTCTGGTTGCTCGAAGGGCAGTTTTTGTACAAACAGATGATGAAGCATTGTCTTTAATCATTGGTATCTGTCTGGTAGAAACCTATTAATCATAATCATATGCTTAACTCTCAACATTCAATATTGGCACATTTCAACAACTCAATTGATTGAAAACTACAGATGAGCATGTGATTTATATCAAAAAGCACTAACATTTATAACATTAACTTTGAGTTCCTTTAAAAGCATAAAAGGAATATAAATAGAATATATGGAAAGAATTTACCTAAAAGGTCATATTTGAGATGTTGACAGTCATATATGTGTTCCACACTGCTATAAACACTATTAGGACACTATTAGGATAATTCACAAAAAAAGTAACTTCAATGTTTCTGCGTTATTTTGAGCAAATTTGTTCTTCCGGTTTAAAAGAAATTTTAAAGCTACGTCACACCATGAGATCCTTGTGTGAATTCCAGCGTGTAGACTGGATGTCTGTACCAGTGGGTACTACATGACGTCTTTCCAGGTCGCCAATCAGCGCACTCTATTGTGAGTGAGGTGCAACTTCATTATTATGCATGATAGCTTCGAAGTTACAGTGTTCAGAGAGACGCCACGTTGTATTGACAACTGTATTTAAAACAAGTGGAAGAAGAATTGTTCGGAGACATCGGTCATCAGTGTTGCGGTTATCTGCCGTACGAAAGTTTTGTTTCCATTTTCCCACAATGACAGCACCGATGTACTGTATGTGGACATGTGTGGATTACAGTGGTCTGCTAACATGCGACAAAAATATGTTAGTAAGGAATTTTTTTTTTATTGAAACTCCCCTTTTCATGGAAACCTTCCCTCTTTCGCCACTCGACACTCCCACCTAAACAGAGCTGGACCCACTTTCCTGACTTTTTTCAAACAGAGGTGTGAAAACACCCTGCTGAGACAGGGGGGGTTTCATGGCCCTTTAATTTATCTAACATGTGCAAAACTGGAATATCGCATATAAGGTTTATGAATAAAGTACCGTTTTCATCCAATAAGTTGAAGAGAACACAATTGTCACAAATAGGTGGCAAATATTAATAAAAAATAAAAAGGGAATTGGCTCTGGAAGGAGAAGCTACTGTGAACCCTCTTTTTGTGGTAAATTACTAGCGCCTCAGAACCGCTTTGATGACAGACTTTGGCTTAGGGATATTAAAATGAGCAAAACAACATTCAGATGTTTTACAATGTTGTCAGACCAATGGTAATTAGGCAAGTTTGTTCTGTAGACAATCGAAAAAATATTGCTTAAGGAGGCTAATCATACCGGTCTTAAAATATATTAAATCAATTAAAAACTGCTTTTAATCTAACCGAAATAAAACAAAAAAAACTTTCTCAAGAAGAAAAAATATTATAGGAAATAATAAAGATTTTTTGCTCTGTTTAACATCATTTGGGAAATATCTGATGATATAAAATATATATAATAATTAAATATGTATAATAATATATTATATTTAAAAATATATAAAGAAATAATAATTTTGACTTCAGCTGTATGAAATTTATGGCAGGAAAAAAATGTAATGTGATTGAAATTTACAAACACCAATGCAACAATAGCAACACTTACAAGTGTATTTTGGATGTTTTCTTTACTGAAGAGACACACCAAAAGGCCGTATTTGCAATGAAACGACCTCTAGTAAGAGGAAACCATCTTATAAAAGTATTGTTGAAACTGAGAGCTGATTATGTTGTTTACTGACGCTCTAATGTCCTTGTGTCTGTCCTGTAGGGTCGTCGATGGCATTGAGGATAATGAACATGCCTTTCACTTTAATGTTGAGCACAGTGAATCTCCTAACACGGAGGTCAAGGGTGAGTTTTTTCTCTCTTTTTGTTAGATAAGTGTTTTGTGGTTTTGTTCACTGCTTCTCAAACATTTCCATGCAAACAAAGCTCCCTCGTCGTCTGCCAGAGTATTTAAAGTGAAATGAAAATAAGGTTTTTTAGATGTTAGTATCAGTATGTTAGTTTTAAGGATATCTATAAGCTAGTGTGCTCCAAAACAGTGACAAAATTCAAGTTTAGAAGATGTAAAAACATTTCAAAGTTTGCAGTTTGTCACTTCTGCTTCTCATCAAATCTTGCCAATGAAATGCCCTCTAGTATCTGATATGCCCCGCCCCCTTCTCATTTACCTTTCTCTTGATGTGCTTTGATGCTCCCCTCTCACTAGCAGAGCTGTGATTAAAAACAAATTACTATTGGCTGATTTTAAAAAAGGTTAAGGGCTACTATGTGTCCCACCCTCTCTTCATGTTTCGGTTGAGATTACAACAAATATTGAATAAAAAATGCACAATACAAAGCACTTCGTCACAATCACCTGTGATCTAATCATTGCAGCTCACTGGTAAAAACACAGATTGCTAAGAACTACAAAACTGCTGTTACATGGACTACCGTTGCAGTCATGCACCACACACATACACCTGTTCCGGATCCGGATTAATTACACTCACACAGCTGAAGCTGCTCAAAGACTGATTAGTTGGACTCTTCATACAGCACACATACACACAGACTTTGCTGAGTCTTGTTACACTCTTAGTAAACATTACAACGCATTTTCTTTGTCTTGCCTTTCGTGTTTGGACCTTGCTTTGTTTTGTTTGTTTTATGTTGTCTGCTGCCTTCCTTTTTGACTATCCGCCTTTACGACTCTGGATTTACATTTGTTTACCTCTGTGTTGACCATTGCTTGCCTGACCATCTCTGTTTACTAAACCTGCATTAGGATCTGCACTTCCCTTGTCAGCGTCACTTCACATTCATGTGACTTTTAAAACCATATTAAGTCTTAAAAAGTACTTTTTAAAGGTATGTTTTAATCAAGTTCAGAACTGCCTTTATTTAATTAACTGGTGTTTTTTCAGTTATTTTCGATTGTTATCAGTGTTTTGTTGTATTTCTATGGTTGAACACACTCATCATTATGCACATTTAAGCCATTAATTGTGCTCTTACTGACTCTAATTACACAAATACATTTGCACAAATTATTATTTGCAAACTGCAAAATAACTAATTGTTCCAGCAAATTTAGTCATTTTAGGCAATTATAAAAATAATTAGTAGTAATGTATGAAAATAACTGTCAGATCACAGTGGAGCTGATGTATATGATAATTATGTCTCTTGCTGGAACATGTTTTCTAATTGTTTTGGATCTTTTAGACCCATTTCAGGTTGGAGCAAACCTTCTCCTCGAGACCGAGGAGGTCAGACAGAGCCTCCGTCAACTCAATACTGAGGTATGAAGATACACCCACTGTAATTACTAGAATATATATATATATATATATATATATATATATATATATATATATATATATATATATATATATATATATATATATATATAGCTTCTTAAGGGATCTTAAACTGTATTATTTATTATTACTTCATTAAGATTTCTGAAGTAGTCTTATAATGTTAGCAAACATTTCACATTGAGATCCTTTCCTAATTTAGCAGTAACAGACAATTATCTGTCTGTTTTTTCCATCTCCTTGAAACATTGTTGTGATAGGTGTGTTTACACTAGTGTGCCTATTTTAATTTGTTTCGAAACACAATTTTTGAATGATGATCCTCCTCGTTGCGTGTTTTTGCAGTATTTCAGAAACCGTCTCTATCGCCACGACACAACCTAAAATGGTTGATATGTGACCATTCATGCTCACCAGGCACATTAGGGTTTTGCGATGTCGACCAATTTGGCATCGTAGGATGTCTAATGTGAAACATCGCGATGGACGATGACATCGTCATCGTAAGCAGCAATTAATTAAATATTTATGAATAATTTATTCTTTCATAACTAATTAATTATTTAAAGCCTACTGTTTCAGCTACCTGATCCACATGCTCTTTGTTTTACCCATAACCAATCCAAAAATAAATAAAGATAAGTTACACACAAATTACCACCTGTCAATCACTTTCTCCGCAGGACTTTGGCATGAATAGGCAGAGTGATCTGTGTTGTAATAATGGCGTTGACAAACTTGGTTGGTAAAAAAGGTGCACAACCAACCAACAGTATCTGAGGTTTCCCTAAAATACCTAAGTACAAGCGTGAAAGCGAAAGATTGAAGCAGTGTACTGATGCTGTGACACGTTACCTGATTCAAAAGACCAAAGAGTCGTTAGATAGAGACAAGATTAATTAAATATCACATTTAACAACCATAGTGAGATGTGATCCAGCGGTGCATCTTTGATAAACTGTCCAACGTGCACTGCTCTCTGCGGTTTTGTGCTCAAAGCACTTGCTTACTGCCTGAAGCTCAGACATGCACATACGCTGCAGCACATGACTGTGTGTGTGTGTGTGTGTGTGTGTGTGTGTGTGTGTGTGTGTGTGTGTGTGTGTGTGTGTGTGTGTGTGTGTGTGTGTGTGTGTGTGTGTGTGTGTGTGTGTGTGTGTGAATGACGGTTGGTTTTATGGGTGGGGTTTGCTGCCACATCTCTTTTTTAAAATTTACGTCTGAACTTGTACGAATTTGTACGAATTAGCCACTAAACTGACAAATCATAAAATAGTTACGTTTCCTCATGAGATCAGGCTAGTTCACCGGAAGCGCTGAAAATGAAAAGCCTTCTGCGTATACCCTATTCCCACTTCAAATTTTGACCTTTGATTCTCTTCCAGATGAACCACCTGAATCAGGAAGTGACCTCGCTGACCAAGGAGCTTCACGAAATGATGCAGTTCCTACACGCGCACGTGACCCAACCACACTTCCCGTCCTCTTTCACCCCCTTCGCATGTCACACATCATCCAACTGCACCAGCGTGGCCACTTCAACCACCGACTGGCCGTCTAGGCTGTCCTACAGCATGCCTTCGGGTCCTTGCCTTCAGGCGGAGCCTTCCCGCAGAGACTCATTCACACCCAGACACTCATGCATTTGCAGCGGGAGCCATCCCCAGGAAAGAGGCTCCATCCTCGGACAGGAAGGTGATTTAGAGCTCCTCAATCAAGCCCAAATCCCTCACTCAACATATTTCCCATGCTGCCCCGACCAGGAAAGAGTTGCAACGTTGGGTGTGGAGAATCAAGCAAGCCCATATCAGACTTCTAACACCACACCAAACTCTCCTTATCTAGGACACCGTCCTCCTCACGCTGCCTTGACATCATCTTTCCCATCCAGTGGTTTGGTTCCTCAGGTTAGAAGTGCAGTCGCCCCGAGTAATGCGTTGCCTACGAGCGCTCATAACATCCAAAGTCAATCGCATGGGTCCCTAAACGTTCAGATGATCTCTGAAATGCACCCCAGGGCAACACCTACACCCATCCATTTATCGGTTACGCCGACCGGTCCACCTCAGCCTCTCATTTCGGTCAGTTCCATTATGCATTCTGGGATTTGTAGTTCCAGCTTGCTACATTTCCCCGCAGGCCAGAGACAGAACGACCTGGTGGGATCAAGTCCGGTTCACACGCTTGAAAACATTGTGGTATCCACTGAAAATAATTCAGCACCTGTTGAGGAGCAAAACACAGTCGCTCAGTAGGATATCTTTAAAAGAGTATTTTAACATACTCTTTGTCTCCTGCATGGAACATAATGTCCTCCTTTATAGGGATAGTTCACCCAAAATGACCCATTTACTCATCACTTCAAATTTTTATGAGTTTCGTTCTTCCCTTAAACACAAAAGATGATATTTTGGAAAATGTTGAAATCCTGCACTGTAAAAAATGCTGGGTTCCACACAATTGGTTTGTGTTGGTGCAATATGAAAGAATTAAAGAGTCGTCCAGAGTGTATTTTTAAGAATTGTGTTTATAAGATGCAAAGCAATGTGTGCTCATGCTTCACTTGTAGAAAATCACATTATTTTTTCATATATCTTACTTCGATTATATAAAGCTACTCAGCTGACATGAAAACGACTGTCATATTTCTTAGTTCCTCTGAAAGGCCCGCCCTCAAGAGGCTCTGATTGGTCCTGACGTATTGTGCTTGTGCTTGTGCTGTGATTTGCTAATCTGCTCCACGTCACGTCCCCTAAAAGCCCACGCTTTTGCGCTGTGCAAACTGTCCAGTCAGAAATGAAGAGCACACGGCTCACGCCTGCTCTCTAAATAACAGCTGACAAGTTTTTTTCACATATATTCGGGACTGCATGTGTAAGTAATATAAAACGTCAAATCTCTCATATCTCTTAAAAGTTCATGATTTGAGATGTAGAATGCACAGAAAGCAGCCGCATAAAGAGACACTGCAGCGCTGCTGAAGATTGTGTGTGTTTACAGCGGTTTGACTGATAAACATTAATTTGTAGCTGAATTGTTAGCGGTGCCAAACAGCATTTCCTTTTGTTTACATCCTTGTTTACGTCCTCGCTACAGCAAAGTGTAAACGCTAAACTGTGCCTGTAGTTGATACATTTTAACAAATAAAAATACTTACAGATTGTGGCTCACAATCCACAGCTTCATCTGTTGGAGGAGTTTTAGCTGAATTCAGCACTGAACTGAGAGACATTCTGGGAGTTCATCTTTGTCAAATGCTAGCCATATATATATATATATATATATATATATATATATATATATATATATATATATATATATATATATATTTTATAATTTTCTGGAACATAATTCAAATTAAACTGTAAGCACTTCTCTATTTGTGTCCTGTCTTTTGAAACCCCAAATACAGAAACAGACGAAGCTCTGTAGAAATAGCAGCATTTGGACGGCATTTCAGCTTTCACTGCTTTAACATTACAGCGCCTCTGACCACGCCCCTTTACTGCGCAGAGTGTGTGCGCAAGATGTATGCACATAACTAGAAGCCCTTCTCACTAACCCGGATGTTTTTTGTTTTTTTGTTTTTTATTTTGTAGTCCCCAAACTTTGTTCACTGTAGGCTTTGCTAAGTTAACTCTATAAAAACCAATGTCTCCTTTGCATTGAACTTTGAGCGTCTTACATTCAGAGATGTTGTTTATATTCACACAGCTTCATCACACATCAACTAAAGTTTTAAATATGATGTCATAGTGGACCAGCCCTTTAAGTTTGCTTATTAGATTATAAATTTAAATAGATTGAACATCAAATAATCAAGTTGCCCCCCCCCCCCCCCCCCCCCAAAAAAAAGTAATTTTGTAGTATCAGCTAATTTTAAACAAGTAGTTTGAACAAATAACACCCCTAGTAGCAAAGAATTCTGGCCCAGATTTGGCAAAAAGCTGGCACAGCAGGCATTCATCCGGCACTGGCATACAGCATGTGGGCCAAACATGGCCCGGGTTTGGCAGAGGTGGCACCGTTTTTAAGGCGGCACACAAGATTTGGGCCAGATGAAAAATGTAGTATTTGGCCCAGATTTAAAAATTTGATAAGTGGGCCATGTGAGTTTGGCCAGTCTTGACCCACATTTAAAATACACTAAAATCATTTTTGAGTAAAGAAAAAAAAATTCTACCAATCAGGTCACTTTGAGAAAAAGCGTGCCCATAGTGTGCCTAAAGCGCATCACTCCATGGGTTTATCAATTTCATTGCAATCGTGACACACCAACCTATCTGGCCCAGTTCAGGCCCAGTTATGAGTTATTAACTTGGCTGAGACTTGGCCCAGATATGGTCTGTGTTTGGCCCTTGTCTGGAAGCCAGATTTGGTCCAGTCATGTACCGTAATTCACTGCGGCATGTGGGCCAGAGCTGGGCCAGAGAAATTTTGCTATGTGGGACACATCATTTATGGATGTGCCTCCATTGACTTCCATAGTATTTGTTTTTCTACTATGAAAGTCAAAGGTTACAGGTTTCCAGCATTCTTCAAAATATCTTCTTTTGTGTTCAATGGAAGAAAGGAACTCATAAAGGTTTAGAACCAATTGTCCATTTTTGGGTGAACTAACTCTTTGAGTCAAATGCAATGCATTGTGGGTGTATGTGGGTTATGCTAGATATGCACGAAATCGTGCAGAACTGTGCCTGTTGATTCAAAAAGGCCTCATTTTTTGGGATTAAAGTAGAACTTTAAGGTCTGTACGTGTCATGCTTAATTGTATTTAGGTTAAATCTGTTTCCACTTATTTCTTTTTAATTTATGTCTTTATTTTTTAACTCCACATGGCGTGATTGTTACATTGGCAGTTTCACAAGTGTAGGTTTGGTTGGTTTTAAGATGGTGTCCCTCGAGACTGAGTCATAGATGATGAAGAGCCAGAATTTCCAGGCTGTTATCACACTGATTCTTTCACAGAGCCTCTTTTTAAAACTCTTTCAGCTTGAGAAACTTCCAGATTAACCTACAGAATTGTTTTGTTTTACTTCTCTGACTTTTTTAAATGAGTTAAATGGCAAGTCCAACCAAAAATGTCAGTTCTGTTGCATCTATGTCGAACTTTCTTACAATAAAAGAATACATTTAAAGTAGTTTTTTCATACGGTTAAAGTTACCAGAACTGTTTGTTTACCAGCATCCTTTAAAATAACTTATTTTATACAGTAAACTATTAAAATATACCGTATAATGGAAGAATTTTCGATTTAGAAAGGCATATGCTTTTAAGTGTTTAACTTATGATTACACAGAGTATTTATATACGCATGTGCAGAGCTGTATGAATATATTTTTGTTGCTGAGCATCTTTTCTTTTTCATTGTCAGAATAATGTTTGGGGGAAAAATACTGGTTTATTCTTTCTCTACGAATGTCTTTTATGGGCTTCTTTCTTGCCTGCATTGTTAAATAAATCTTCCATTTACTTTATCTCTCAGCTGCTGCTTCTTCCTAAATGAAATGTCTTGCAATTGTAAAAATAATAATAATAAACTGACTTTTGAAAATGCCCTCTTTAGAGAATAAACCATAAATTTGCCTGCCATCCACTGCTTATTTAATGGCAGTAGATTTGATCAATTACATAAGAAACCAGGCTGTCTTAGATAGATAGATAGATAGATAGATAGATAGATAGATAGATAGATAGATAGATAGATAGATAGATAGATAGATAGATAGATAGATAGATAGATAGATAGATAGATAATGGATGGATGGATGGATGGATGGATGGATGGATGGATGGATGGATGGATGGATGGATGGATGGATGGATGGATGGATGGATGGATGGATGGATAGATAGATAGATAGATAGATAGATAGATAGATAGATAGATAGATAGATAGATAGATAGATAGATAGATAGATAGATAGATAGATAGATAGATAGATAGATAGATAGATGATGGATGGATGGATGGATGGATGGATGGATGGATGGATGGATGGATGGATGGATGGATAGATGGATAGATAGACAGATAGATAGATAGATAGATAGATAGATAGATAGATAGATAGATAGATAGATAGATAGATAGAAAAATAGATAGATAGACAGACAGACAGACAGACAGACAGACGAATGATAGATAGATAGACAGACAGACAGACAGACGATAGATAGATAGACAGACAGACAGACAGACAGATGATAGATAGATAGATTCAATTAACGTCCACTTCCAGTTGATGTCACCTATTTTCCCTTATACTAAAGAAGTCAATGGTGACCGTTCATATACATCTATACTTCAAAATGACACATCTATGTAAATGAATCATTAGTGAACCAAACTACTCCTTTAAAACTATATTAAGTTATACTTGTCCCTAGAAATGGTCCCGAATCAGCCTGGTAACTTTTTATTATTCAGATTGGAATGTATTTATTATCATGAGGAAACAAGAATCCCTGTACAATTGACAAATGTTTAAAGAAATCAAGTCTCTTAATGCACCTTCAAAAACCCCACACAACATCACAATAATAAAACTTTAGAAGTAAGAATGTAGATTATGTAAACATGCCAGCTAACGACTGCAGCGTTGGAATATGCATATAACCTCACATCCAGGCGGATCTGTGTTGCGCAGATCTTCTCCACAGAGATGTTTTCTTAGACGCCCACCATCTCGCTCTCTTTTGGTCTACAGTACATCAGGGCTACAGACACATCATTAGCCGCAGGAGGCGACCCACACACGTTGCTCGCTGGTGGGATAATCTTACTAACAACCTGTTATCTCTCAGCTCCTCCCCAGGACTCATGTCAACATTTCAGAACGGAGATCTATTTCTATATCTGTAAATCTGGCCGTCTTTTGTTTGAAGAGTACTGTAGCTGGACCACTAGATGATATGGTTAATGAATGATGTAGAATAATGAAATATATATGCCTAAATATTTGGGCCATAGTGGAAGATATGTGTTTTTTTTCAGGGGCTTTTGCATATTGGATGTGTAATTCTTTTAATATTGTGGGAGTGTGTGTGCGTATGTGTGCGTGCGTGTGTGTGTGTGTGTGTGTGTGGTGCATCTGGAAAGTATTATTATTATCTCCACTTTTTTTCCACCTTTTTTATGTTACAGCCTTATTCCAAAATGGATTAAATTAATTTGTTTCCTCAAAATTCTACACACAATACCCCATCATGACAATGTGAAAAAGGACTTTTTGAAATTGTTGCAAACTGAAAAGCTGTAAAATCACATGTACATACCTGTAAGTATTGACAGCCTTTGCTGTGAAGCTCTAAATTGAGCTCAGGTACATTCTGTTATCACTCAGCATTCTTGAGATGTTTCAGCAGCTTAATTTGAGTTCACCTGTGGTCAATTCAGTTGATTGGATATGATTTGAAAGGAATACACCTGTCTATTAAGGGTCCCAGGGTTGACAGTGCATGTCAAAGCACAAACCAAGCTAGAAGACAAAGGAATTGTCTATAGACCTCCGAGACAGGATTGTCTCCAGGCACAAGGCTGTGGAAGGTTACAGAAAAAGTTTTGCTGCTCTGAAAGTTCCAATGAGCACAGTGGTCTCCATCGTCCGTAAGTTCCTCGAGCTGGCCCGCCATCTAAGCTGAGTGATTAGAGGAGAAGGGCCTTAGTCAGGGAGGTGATCAATAAGCCGATGGTCACTCTGTCTGAACTCCAGCATTCTTCTGTGGAGAAAGTAGAATCTTGCAGAAGGACAACCATCTGTGCAGCAATCCACCAATCAGGCCAGTATGGTAGAGTGGCGAGATGAAAGCCATCCCCGCCTAAAATTTGCCAAAAGGCATCTGAAGGACTCTCAGACCAGACGTAACAATTTTCTGGTCTGATGAGACTAAAATTGAACTCTTTGGAGTGAATGCCAGGCGTTACGTTCGGAGAAAACCAGGCACCGCTCATCACCAGACTATTACATGGTGATAAAACATGGTGGTGGCAGCATCATGCTGTGGGGTTGTTCGGCAGCAGAAACTGGAAGACTAGTCAGGATGAGGATGAGTCAGGATGAGGGAAAGATGAATGCAGCAATGTACAGAGACATCCTGAATGACAACCTGCTTCAGAGTGCTTCTAACCTCAGACTGGGGTGACGGTTCATCTTCCAGCAGGACAATGACTAAAAGCACACCGCCAAAATATCAATTAAGTGGCTTCACAACGATCGGTGAATGTCTTTGAGAGCTCCAGCCAGAGCCCGGACCTAAATCCTATTGAACATCTCTGAAGAGATCTGAAAATGGCTGTACACCCTCGCTTGCCCTTCAACCTGATAGAGCTTGAGAGGTACTGCAAAGAGGAATGGGCAAACATTCCCAAAGACAGGTGTGCCAAGCTTGGCATCTCATTCAAAAAGATTTGAGGCTGTAATTGCTGCCAAAGGTGCATCAACAAAAAAAAATTTCACTTTGTAATTATGGGGTATTGTGTGAAGAATTTTGAGGAAATAATTTAATTTAATTCATTTAGGAATAAGGCTGTAACATTTAAAAAAATGTGGAAAAAGTGAAGCGCTATGAATACTTTCCAGATGCACTGTATATACAATGAATCAAGTGTGATATGCAAAATAAATGAGTGTGAGTTTCTTCCGTTGCACAAAATAAAAAAAACTAAGATTATATTTGCTGATAAAACAGTTATATGATAGTTTATATATTAGATGGCTGCCTAGTTACTAGCATGCCTTAAAACAGGGGTGTCCAACCTCGGTTCTGGAGGGGCAGTGTCCTGCTAAGTTTAGCTCCAACCCCAATTAAACACACCTGAACCAGCTAATCTATTTCTTTAGGTGTACAAGGCTACGTCCAAAACCGCATACTTCCATACTATATAGTACCCTAAAATCAGTATGCGAGCCGAGTAGTATGTCCGAATTCATAGAATTTGAAAATCAGTATGTGAGAAGTACCCGGATGACTTACAACTTCCGGCGAGATTCTGGAGTGCGCATCCCATGCATGCTGCGCTATCCTATGATGCCCCGCTAGCGAATTCATAAATGGGAGTAAAGCGACGCAATTGACGCAGGTAGGTCACGTGACCATGACAAAATGGCAGATGTATTACGTCCGAATTCCATTCATATTTTTCACG
The DNA here is from genome assembly GCF_052040795.2 of Danio rerio. Classification (NCBI taxonomy): domain Eukaryota; kingdom Metazoa; phylum Chordata; class Actinopteri; order Cypriniformes; family Danionidae; genus Danio; species Danio rerio. The sequence goes on from NC_141023.1 coordinate 16,985,130, forward strand.
ATCATACTGTATAGAAAGTACTTTTCTAACGACTGAGTAGTATGTTTAAATTCAAATGCAGTACCTACTGAGTAGTAGGCGGTTTCGGACGCAGCCCTAGAAACTTCCAGGAGGCATGTTGAAGAAAGTTGGAGCTAAACTATTCAGGACACTGGCCCTCCAGGACTGAGTTTGAACACCCCTGTTCTAGTATATCTAAGAGCTTGATTAGCTGCTTGATTTGTTTAATAGGGGTTGGAGCTAAACTCTCCAGGACATCGGGCTGTCCTGACATTTTATCCTACCCATCAGATTACGCTACCAACACTGTATTCAAATGGTTCTGAGGTTGGGGTTTAGGATTAGGTAGGTTAATGTGATAGCAAAGCTTCATATCACACTACCCCACATTCAAATTTACACTGGTAGCAAAATCTGATGGGTAGCATATTGTGTCATTAGAATGTGATACCTTTTTGAATGGGAAGTAGGACAATCTGATAAGGTAGGACAAATCTGCCTTCCAAGACTGAGTCTGGACACCTCTGTTCTAGTACTGTATATCTAGTAAGAACTTGATTAGCTGGTTCAGGTGTTTTTGGTTACGGTTAAGGCTAAACTCTCCTGGACCAATAGTATCTGCATGCAGCCTTTATGATGCAATCGCTGAGTAATGTCAGACACAATGCACTCAATGGAGTGAGTGACGGTACTGTGACGAGTACAGGGTTAGGGGTGGGGTTAGGTGAACCCATTAAAAAGCATTGGATGCAGCTCAGATTGCACTGCACCAGGTCTGCATCCAGACCCCTCTCTCCGTGAAACCAGCCCTCCAGTACTGAGTTTGGACACCACTGCCTTAAAGTATATACATTTCTTTTCAACAGAAGAAAGAACTTCAAACTTGAGGGTGAAAACTGTATTTTTTGTTGAGCTTAATATAGGCTGACACCTACTCAAATACTTCCTATTTAGAAACTAGTGGCTTTGTGGTAAATAACACAAAATATGCTGGGTTGTTGTAGCCCAATGTTGGATCAAATATGGAAACATTTCCAAATTCAACATTGGGTTATTTTTTTTTTCAATTAAATTGTAAAATTAAATTAATATTTTAACCTAATGTATGATTTTATATTTGACCCTACATTGGGTTATGACAACCCAGCATTTTTTTTATTGTAGTTGTAATAATTTAGCAATATTTGTATACATCTATATAATATCTATATAATATTTCAGTGTAGCTGGAACACTAGCTAATGTGGGAAAAATGCTGGGTTACCCAACATTTCTTTTTGTAAAATATAGATAAAGCTAGCTATTGAGTTAAAAAAGTGACAATTAAATTTAATTGAAAAATATTTTCTCAAGTTCTCACCGTAGTGTTTATCCATATTTCATCCAACGTTGGGTTACAACAACAAACCAGCCTTTTCTGAGTGGTCAGATTTAGAATATGATTCAAAGAAATGTTCTGCAGAATTCTATTAATTGGGCCACAAGGAAACAACGTTTCATTCAATTGTAGCTACTGTAGCCTACAGTATATTGGGTGCACATAATAACAGTTGCTGTCTCTGAGAGAAATGTAGCGCGGTTATTAACGGCATGAAACAGTTGTTGGGAGTATGACAGCATATGTGTTGTTCTCGCCACCTACGCACAACTTTAATGATCCTGCTCATGATTGTTCCACATACACCCCTGGGCGGTATAATTAGCAGGTTTATAGCATATAACACTCTGCAGAAACAATCTGATCTGATCTGACAGAATTAAGTGACGAAACAATAGTTATTGATGATTGAATAGCCCAACCTCTTTATGATTAATTTAATGGATTTTACTCTAAAAAACAACATGTAACACTCTAAGGTAATATTTTCTCCCCTGATTGTTTACATTTATACAGTTTATTGGTCTCAAAAATGTGTTTAAAAGACTAGTTAGTTCCCCCCAAAACTGAAAATTCTGTCATCATTTACTTGCAAATTTACTTGTATCAGACTAGTTTTTACAAACTTTTGATTGCTGAACATGACAATTTTTTCCCCTAAAAACTGGTAACAATTGACTTCCATGTTATTTGCTTTACTATAAAAGTGAGCGGTTACAGCTTTACATTTTACCCCACTGCGGAAGTGTTATATGGTTTTCCATTTTCTTTAGATTCTGAAGAAACTAAAAAATATTCAGAAATTATTCACAAACGATGTTGTTCTGTTGGCTTCATCGAACATGGACCTTTAGCATGCACTGGGGCGGTTTGTGGCCGAGTGTGACACGGCTGGGATGAGAATCAGCACCTCAGGTCCGAGGCCACCGTGCTCCACCGGAAAAAGATGGCTTGCCATCTCCAGGTTGGAGGAAAGTCCATATCCCAGGTGGAAGAGTCCAAGTATCTTGGGGTTTTGTTCATGAGTGAGGGTAGGATGGAACGTGAGATTGACAGGCCGATCAGTGCAGCAGCAGTAGTAATGCGGTCGATGTATTGATCCATTGTGGTAAAGAAGGAGCTGAGCCGAAAGCCAAAGGTCTCGATTTATCGGTCATCTTTGTTCCTACTCTATGGTCATGACCGAAATTAGTTATGAGATGCGGAGCTCTGTCACCCGGGAGGAGCTCTGAGTAGAGCTGCTGCTCCTCCACATCAAGAGAAGTCAGCTGAGGTGGCTCAGGCAACTGTTTCAGATGCCTCTTAGGTAGGTGTTCCAGGCATGTCCCACTGGCAGGAGGTCTCGGGGAAGACCCAGGAGGGACTATGTCTCTCGGCTGGCCTGAGAACACCTCGGGATCCCACGGAGGAGCTGAAGTAAGTGTCTGGGGAGAGGAAAGTCTGGGGTTCTGTGCTAAGACTACTGCCCCCGCAACCAGGCCCCGGAAAAACAGATGAAAATGAATGAATGAATGAATGAATGAAGAATAAAGAAGCCACTTGAGGGAGAGTCAGTAGTAAGTAAATACTCATTTTTGGATGATCGATCTCTTCAATGTGTAATTGTAGCCTAATTAAGGGATTCACCAAAAATGAACTATTGTACACACAAAAGGATATATATATATATATATATATATATATATATATATATATATATATATATATATATATATATATATATATATTTTTTTTTTTTTTTTTTTAAAGCTTATAGGAACTATTGATTTAAATTCCCCCATAGCGTGTAAAATGTTCAATTGTCACCAACATTTTTTTTCTGAATATCCTTTTTTTTTTCAACACAAAACTCATAAAGGTTAATAAGTATCTCAGGGCAAGTAAAAAAAAAATATATAAAAATAATAAAATATATATATATATATATATATATATATATATATATATATATATATATATATATATATATATATATATATATTATTTTATTTATTTATTTATTTTTTTTTACAGCTTACAGGAACTATTGATTTAAATTCACCCATAGCGTGTAAAATGTTCAATTGTCACCAACATTTTTTTTCTGAATATCCTTTTTTTTTCAACACAAAACTCATAAAGGTTAATAAGTATCTCAGGGCAAGTAAAAAAATATATATTTATAAAAAAAAAAAAAAAATATATATATATATATATATATATATATATATTATATATATATGTATATATATATATATATATATATATATATATATATATATATATATATATATATTTTTTTTTTTTTTTTTTTTTTTTGAACTCTATTCGTTTAAAGTGTAGCACAATACATCTTACAATTACTAAACACATTTTAGTTTCAAATGTTTTATCAAACAATTATTGGATATCTTCGAGTGAAAACACCAGTGCCTACCTTACAGAAACCGTGCAGTCAGCTGTTTGATGGATAAAAATGATGCATTAAAGATTTAATTAGCCTCTAGCGCCCCAGCTTGGTGATTACTGGTTATTACAGCATTTGAAATGTCTTTATTACCAAAGTATGCTTGCACAACAACGAATTTTAATAATGAACATTTTAATGTGCGCATGGTTAACTACATTGTAAAACCCAACAGTCAACTTTATCAAATGAAATGAGTGTAGTTAACTCAAAATTTACTGAAAGTTCATTCTACTCATGTGAAAGGAGCTTTGAACTCAGTGTTGAAGGTAATGAGTTCATTAAATACCTCATAACTTCAACTTAAATTAAGTAAGTTCACAGTAATCATATAAATTAGTTTTTTTTTTATTCAAATGGTTTGTAGCAATCAGTTTCCTCAATCGGTTTGAGTTGCCTTAACTTATTGGGTTTTACGGTACTCAGCTGGTTTGAGTTCTTCATTTATTGGGCTTTACTGTGCTGAAATTGCTTCGTTTACTCAAATGGATTAAGTTCACAGTACTCATTAGGATAAGTTTTTGAACTTAAATGGTTTGTTGCAATCGGTTTCCTCAAATGGCTTGAGTTACCTTAACATATTACGTTTTACAGTGTATAGAGTATGGAATCCCATTGCGGCCACTGAATAGAAAAATAACCTTTTATTTTAGGTTATTGACTTTCTAAGTCAGAATTCTTAGAAGAAAAGTCAGAATTCTAAGTATAAAGGCACTTTTTTTTTTTTAGAAGCAGAACAGGCTTCCATACAGTATGCATAATAATGTAATTAAATAATATGAAAAGGGTATAAACAAATATATAGGGAATAGAATTTTAAATAGAATTTTAAAAATGCATCACTAGAGTGTGCATTGGTTTGTCTATTTGGAACAATCAAATAAATACACTTCATTTTGGTAAGAAGGCACATTCTGGCCACTTTCCTGCAAATTAATGGTCAAAATAAAATTGAAAACAGTGAGTTGCTAGTAACTAGCTACTTCTAGCTGCTTTGAAAAACTAGCCTCAGTGACTAGTAAGCAAAGAAAAAAAAACTGACAACACAAGCTGAAACTTTGTGCAATGATGTCTGGGTTCTATTGATGACACGGGCGTGATAGCTACAGCTCTGTGGCCTTCAAGTCTGTGTTCTTGTTTTTTTATTTTCTTTTCCCAAACTGGAACGTTCAAAGCAAGAAGAGATAAGTCCAGGAGCCGGATTGTGGAGAGAGGAGTGTTAGCAGGTGTTGATCATGCGGTACATGACCTTGAGCCTAATGAACTAATCCTGTCTTCAGGCAGAGTTTGTTTTGGTTTGACAACAAATAAGGGACAGTTTTCCATCACAAGTCTTCAGAGTAGACTTAAATATTAGATGTCGTCATGCTTTTATAAACACTATTTTTCATTCAATTTAATTGATTAATCTTGTTTATTTAGGTTGTAGTTGTTAAAGAGATCAATCTATCAGAGATTTTTTTCAGTGGCTTTGGTGCATTTCTCACAACCCTATTTACGTTTGCACAACAATTCATGCATTTTTCAAAACATTTAGTATTAACTGCAAAACCTAGTTGATGACCTACAAAAGCGTGTCACTTTCTCAAAAAGTATTCGTGTCAATGAAAGAGTCAGAGTCATTACGATGAAAAATCCTGACACCATTCTTTATAAACAAGATAGTCAAATGGCTTTGTCGTGTTTTCATTATGACAGTTTACTCTGTAAGTTTTTTCCAACGTAAAAAAGTCAGACTTTGGTGACATGTCCTGAAACTGCTCAAGACAGCACTGTATACTATTTGCACAGCCATTTGAAAACTACAGTTAAGTTAGACATCACTGCATTTAGTGAGGTATCTGAGTACAAGACACTGAATATGTATGTTTCACAGTTTTACTGCATTTGCTTTTTACAATTCTAATTTATTCACAGCATTGAGCAAAATAATAAATACAGCCTTATTTACAACAAATATAAACTTCCTTTGGGTAGAGCTGTGCACAACTGTAAACTATATCTCAGTAAATATTGGAACTGAACCTACAACATACACAGGTCTGTAAATCATTCATCAAATTGTTCAATTTAGAAGACATTTTCAGGGAATTTTTTTTTTTTTTGTACAAAATGTGCTTGACAGATTTTGACAACTAGTTCAACATTTTTGTACGTAATGACTCAAGTAATGAAATGAGGACTATTAGTTTTATATGGGATGACTATTCAGCATTTACAAGATTATTTAATGTTGACTGACGTGACATAAGCAGATGATAATGTTATAAACAGCAGAGAGTTTTATGAAAGAAATTGATGCATGTCCAAAAGCATTTGCAATTTGTTGGAAGGAATGAGAAACTGCTACTATGATGTGCACAAATGACTCATTGTTTTGAAAAATGCATTAACTGTTGTGCAAATGTAAATAGTGTTGTGAGAAATGCACCAAAGCCACTGAGAAAAACTGTAAGAAAAATGTGCATGATATTAGAAAAGATTTATTTCATTTCCTGTTAGTCCTAAATGTAAAGAAGTGCACTTTAAAATTATGAATCATATTTATCCTACAAAAGAATTTTTTAAGGTTTAAACTGGTGACCAGTTTTGTAATTTAGATATTGAACACTTGTTTATCCAATGTGAGGTACAAAGACTTTGTGACAAAGTATTAGTTTGGATACAATAGAAAATATCTGTAAGACTTGTCTTCTCATGGGAAATTATTAAGTTTGGCCTAATACTTAAAAATATCTTAAACTTTCAGAAATAAAGGTACGCAAGCTGTCACTGGGGTGGTACCTTTTCAAAAGGTACATATTTGTACTTAAAGGGTCCATATTGGTACCTCAAAAGTGTATATTAGTACTTAAAAATTTTAGGAGGAACACTTTTGTACTTTTTGGGTACTAATTTTTACCCTGAAGGTATTAAAATGGACCTTTTAGGTACAAATTTGTACTTGAAAAGTTACCATCCCAGTGAACTTGTGTACCTTTATTTCTGAGTGTATATAATGAATCATTTGATATTATTATTATTAAAATTCTATATTCATAAATGTAAATTCTTCAAAATTCAAGAATAGTGGTGTTTAAAGAAGAATTTGTGATATATTTGAAGACGTTAAAAGAGATGAAAAGCCAAAAAGCAGGAAACTTATTTTCATCATTAGTGGATTTTCATATTTAGAGAACTTTAACTCCCCTGCCACATATTTTTCTTTTTCATTTATTTTTTGTAAATTTTTGTTATTTTACTTGTTTATATAGACAAATTACCGGTTTGTAAACATTCAGGATGCCCACGCAGCGAGATTGCAGAAACGGCATCGCTAGCATTTACGGCGAGGGAATGACATCCGATGCGGTACAGAGTTTGTTGTTGTCTTGGAGATGAGTTATATTGATTACATATTTTATATATTATTTACATAATGCCTTCAGTGTATTATAACAGCTTGTCACCCAGTGATAAGCTCAATTAATGGGCAAAATGAATGTTAAAGTGATCGGCGTTATCTGACAGGTCCATTAGCAATAGCACCCTCCCAATGGATATTGGATACACCAAAATGGCCAAGCTTCCACCCCGAAATATACAACTATCTCATTGAAACTCCAAGTGATTTTATAAAAGAGAAGTATTATTATTAATGAGGATGGAAAGATTGTGAATGTATCTAAATTGACTGTAATCTGTCTTTTGTGTAATTCTAGAAAGTATTATTGCCTTTCTGTTACTGTTAAATCATTGTTTATAAAAAAAAGTCCAGCAAGGATACAGTATTTGCATGTTGCAATGGACAGAGATAGTATGTAAATACGACTAAAGTGGGTTACAAATACATACAAATGGACTTACTATGAACATATTTTATAATTTAAATTATACTTGCAAGCATACATACTATGGTTTATGAATGAGTAACCTCACTTTTATTGGCCGCCATCACGTATGTCAAAAACCAACCTCCTCCTCCGTCGTCGGAAGAAGGCGGATCACGGAAGTTCGTCCCTCAAAGCGGAAGTGAAGGCCAAGGCCCGTAGACTGGAGACTCTTCGGGCGGCAGGAGGGGAATTTTCTCTCAGTCTGACAGCCAGGGATTTGACAAGAAAGTGAAACCCGCCGCGCTCCTTTCTCAAGGTAACCGCTGTTTGTTTCAGCTACTGATTTGTTTATGCGGATAGCAGGTGGTGGTTGACGTTAGCGGTACCGAGGAGCTGTCAATACTGTTAGCCGCTGCTCCAGAGCCGCTCCTCTGGATGTTTCCCTCAGCCACATACAAAACAGAAATGATTCAGGCCTCTCTGTCAAATTTAAGATGCAAATCAAAAGTACAGTTTAACGGAGGCGTCATGTAATGTTAGTGGTGTGTGTAACTAGCATGAAATATGTGTGTTTGATACATCAGCTGTGAAGTTTGACCAGGCTTCCTTGTTTTCATGGCTTATCATTTGACCGTTGTGATGCAGAGCCCGACACGCATCTCTGATTAAAAGGTAACGCTTCTCCTATTCTTTTATCGCTCGAGGAAACTTTTCCGAAGCCCTTCCCGTTTGTTTTATCAGCGTACGTTAAGCAAGCACGTTCCCCGGCGTCAGTCGTGGTCAGATCTCGTAGGAGGAGGTGCAGAGAGATCAGAAGTGAAAGATGTCGGACTTACTTGATGAGGAAGTCAATAATAATGTGGCCTGAGGAGGCTTGATTGACAGGTCAGCGAGATGAGTCATCACTTAAGAGCGCGCTTACATTGAAGACAAGACACTGCAGATGAATAGAAGGAAAACATTTGCTAAAAAGCCATCATCCTGCTACTCCCACACTGGTTTGAATCTGCATTAAGGATTACACAAGGGTTCCCACGAGTCATGGGATTTCTGGAATGTCATGAAATTTGAAAAGGTCTATTTCAGACTGGGCATGGGCTGGTATAAGATTCTGACGGTATGATAACCTTAGATTAAAATATCACAGTTTCACGGTTTTGAAAGACTTAAAACATTTTGGAGCAGTAAACGTGTCGGGCTATATTATTCAAATGATTAATTGACTTCTGCTGTCTTTATCAGTTTCAAAAACATTGATTTCTTTAAATTTTAAAACGGCATCTTTGGATATCTTTTCTGCTGGAGATACTGTTGCCCAAAAAAAAAAAAAAAAAGTAAATAAAAAATTCGTACATATACCTTAGGAATGGTATTGCAAAACATTCTGACAGTTTTAAAACCTTAGCTTTTCCAAACCACGAAATACCTTGAAAACGGTTATTGTCCTATGCATATTTGTAATTAGAGTTGGGCCGATAGACGATGCCATCGTAGATGGCCGACAGGTACCACGATGCTGAGCCGGCACCGCGATCCATCGACCCGCCCCCATTGCAAATCCGTTTGTGAAAAATACACACTCGGGCCCTGTTCACACTATCAGGTCTTAGTTTTTAAATGGCATTTTAGAACGAAAACGATCCACATCCACTCTGGCGTTTCACCTAGCATTTCTGAGCAGCCCTCCTTCCATACTATAAAAGCGCACATGACGTGACCACACACACACACACACACACACACACACACACACACACACACTGTCATGCGCTCGAGACAGCGGGTCCAGGCAGCCAGCGGGTCAGTAGACTGGTTCAGTCTTTCACTTTCACGCTTGTACTTAGTAATTTTAGCGGAAACCTCAGATACTGTTGGTTGGTTGCTGTTGGTTGAGCAACTTTTTTACTAACCAAGTTTGTCGACGCATTTATAACGACACAGATCACTCTGCCTATTTACGCCTGTTCACGAGTCCCGCGGACGAAGTGATTGACAGGTGGTAATTATGTGTGTAACTTATCTTTATTCATTTACTGTATGATTTGTTTATGGGTTAAACAAAGACCATGTGGATCAGGTAGTTAAAACGGTAGGCTACAAATAATTAATTTGTCATGAATTAATTAATTGTTCATAATTAATTGACTGCTGACAATAACCCCTTTCACACATACAGACCTTTCCGGAAAATTACTGGCAATTTTCCGGAAAGGTCTGTATGTGTGAACAGGTCCTTTTTAAAAATACCGGTAAATTCGTTCTGGCTATTTTCCGGAAAGAGAAGTTGTAACATTACCGGCAATTTGCCGGAATGCTGCGCTGTGTGAATGCAGAAGGAAGATTGACGGAATAAGCGCGTGCACGTCTAGAACGTGCTGACGTGAGACGTCTGCTTTAGCCAATCACAACTGTCAGACGCATTTACGTCCGCGCGGTTTATGAGAATAAAAGCCTTTGAATATTTTTCCAGACACATTTAACTGCTGAAGTTAGTCAGATCACGTTTATATGTTCTTCTTAATGTCAACTGTGTAAATAATCATCGATGAGATGCTTATGACAAGCCGTTGTTTGTTTACCTTCAAGCTTTGCGTGTGCCTGCGAAACAGCCTGTGAGCGCCAGCACACGCACATATTATGAACATCTCGACATGCGAAAATGATCCTGCGAAAGTTGTTCACTATACTGATCATCCACAGAGTTTGTAATTTAGTCAAATGTTTACAAACACAAGCGCAGCCGTTTAAAGCTCATTTGTGGTGAATGATGTCAGAATTTACCAGTATTTTGGAATGGATGTGTGAATGCTCTTTTCCGGAAAATTTCCGTAACGTCCTCGCCTGTGTGAACAGCGCTTTTTTGAATATACCGGTAAAGTCGTTCCGGAAATTTTCCGGACATTTACCGGTATCACTGTGTGAAAGGGGCTAATGACGATGATGCCATCGTCCATTGCGATGTTTCACATTAGACATCGTACGATGCCAAATTGGTTGACATCACCCAACCCTACTTGTAATACTGCGCTCACAGCATTTATCATTGAAAAAACGCCATCGGTAGATCTGTGTAAAAGGCCTGCCACAACAGCTGGAAAAAATCCTAGGGGAACACTGTTATGACATGTCAGTTTAATTGTAGTACACAGCATTTACACTTAAAAGCATGCATGATGTTGAATCACAAACTCACAGTATTCACAAGCGAGGAAGTTTACAGGAATTTGGTCTGTCACAGTTATCGAGTAATTGTATAATTCTTAATAATTGCATAGTTATTGTGTAATTGTTTGATCTTAAATTATTTTATTTGATGTAATCAAATCAATTATGCAAGATAATTATTGATGAGTTATTGAAATCTAGAAACACACACACACACACACACACAAATTAAATTCAAGGAGTAAAGTGCAAAACAGTCAAAACTGCACAAATTTTTACTGTTCACAAAGCTTATTGGTGTCAGGCCAAAGATTTTTAGTGCTTAAAGATTAAAGTTTAACACACAGTTAATGACATAGGACAAAGAGACACTTATTATTATCTGTGCATACACAAAGACAATCAATATGTATTATATTATATTATATTATATTATATTATATTATATTATATTATATTATATTATATTATATTATATTATATTATATTATATTATATTATATTCAGGTTTTGCTTGGTGATAAAGCCAAGATGTAGAGTGAGAAAGAAAATCATATAAGTTTATGTTTTGTTGTTTTATGGATGTCATGTCATTTATGTTTTGTTATTGTCTTTTGTTATTATGCAATTATCTATTATCTATCTAATGAATACATACACTTGCAATATATTAAAGTATGAATGTCAGTTCTTCCAAATTTAAAACAAAGTGTCATTTAGATACATCTTGGCAAAAAAGGAAAACAAAAAAAAAGGGTGGCATGTTTTTTGGTGGCATGTTCATTTTTAGACAACATAATATCTCTATTTTTAATGTCAGAAGAGTTAAGAAATCAAGATTTAGAAGGATAATATGTCGGTTATGCACATTTTCCTTTGTCCTTTGATGCATCTTGTATAACACCTGTTCACTGTCCTGTTGCACATAGTGAACTTTTGGTCAGCAGAGGCACTTGATGCACACATGACTTCAGAAAACTGCTTTCTTTAGCACTGTTTTACAGTCTCGTAATGTCACTATCTCTGAGAGATAGGATAGACCATTATAGGATAAATCATTTTCAAAAACAATTGAGAAAATGGGCTGGCTTATTACCAAAACCTGTATCGTTTCAAACTAATGAACATGTCAGTCAAAGCCACCATGTTACTGTAATGTCCTGTAATGCAAGCTCAAAGGCTTAAACTAAATCACAAGACATGGGCATATTCCGCTCAAATATTTTACCATATATTAACAAATTTAACGTATATTGTACAGTCCGAGATAAAATCTCATATGTGAATTTGTTTCTTATTTTGATCTCTTGTTTAGATCTACAACTTCAGAAGGTGATTTGTTTTTGTATATGCGCTTCAGTTACAGTTTGTTGTTTTCTTGCTTTGGCTGTGACTGCAGGTGAGCAAACAGGAACAGAATATTACTTTCATCTCCTAGTTCTGCTCCGGAGCACATAGTGGCTTTTCCCAGCATGCATTGTAACTGCTTAAGGCATTTTAGGTCATCAAGAATGCCGTTTTTGTGTTTGTTCCATTAAAGCAATCACGTTAAAATTTCTTTGCTTATTGGATTTAAATGGCCACCACTAAATATTGTTCCTATCATGGATGACTCATGTGAGTGCTATTTAAACTGAGGTGTAAACAAGCTCTTTTTTTTGTACTTTATTTGCATTTATGATTATGACTCATGTCAGTTATATTGTTTTACAGGGTTCACTTAAAGCTGAAGACCAGATTTATAAAAGAGAAGGCAGGAACGCATTTTTTTTTTACAGTTTTGATTCTGTAGCATTATCATTTTAACTTGTTATCTGTAGCTGTATTATTGTAGTATGGAAATTGGTTGGTTTTTAATTATTATAGTTATTACAATAATTGAAAGATTATAAATGGTTATTCAAAGTTCCAGTATTCATGAAACCCTGAGAAAGTCTTAGCGAGGCTGAAAATATGTAATATATTGGCTATTATATTCACTAAAAAGAGTGAAGCTTGTATAAAATGTTGGTGCACATTTGGATTTAAACATCAGACAAGAAAAATGTAATATAATAATAATTATTAAAAACAATATCACAATTTTGGAAAACTTTGGCTGCTAAAGCCTGATTTATAATTTTGTGATTGTCGTGCAACAAGGTGTATACCTTGCACATAGCTTATGCCATTGTGAGCATTTATACTTCTGCATTCTGTCTTAGCTGCTCTGGGAGTACCAATGCTGAAATGCTTGTAGGCAGTGTTTTGGGTCTTCACAAGAAATGCATGCAATGATACTTTAGAAGTAGCTTAAACTCGCACTCAGGGAAGAAATAGACGGAACTGCCAAACGCTCAACAATTTTAATTGTAAAGTAAAAACAAAACAAAAGTATCCATCTGGAGTTTTTTCGTACGACTCCACACTTTTTTTTGGCTTGTGGCCCTGTCCACATTTGTCACCACTATCCGCTTGTTAAGTGTGACGTCACATAAAGCGGCTTCCGGGTCCAAGCACCAAATCAAACTGTATGAAGAGGCTCATCAAATTATATTAAAAAGAATTATTAGCCCCCTGAATTATTAACCCCCCCTGTATATTTTTCCCCCTATTTCTGTTTAACGGAGAGAAGATTTCTTCAACACATTTCTAAACGTAAAGTTTTAATAACTCATTTCTAATAACTGATTAATAATTTTGGCTTTAACTGTATATATATTTATCCATGCCTATTATCAGATGGCCAGAAAGTGATACATTTTTTATAAATAGTTCAAAAATTGGTGACTGTGATGCAGCAAATTCTGAGACTGTAGTGTACATTATGATTTAATATAAAATTCACTTTAATGTGTGATATTTAAAGGTGCTCATCGATAGGCCTACACTGAATCTGCGCGTGCAGAATTCCACAGATTTTCTGCAGATTTTTAGCCCATCATTGATTCTGTTTATTTACTTGAGTAAATGTGTGTTAATCTATTTTCATTCAGTGTTTAAATTAATTATAGTAATATTATTGACTAATATGAAAATGTTCATCTGATTTATGTACAGTGCAGTTTGTGCAGTAATATTTTCTGTCTTTTTGTAGAGATATTGTATGAGAGACTTGCGCTGTTTACCAAATAAAGTGAATATATTTGGATTTGCATTGTAAACATTAAATAAATGTTTAAAAGATATTATTTTTTACTTCACAAAATCCAAAATATACAAATGTAACTTAAATATTAAGAAGTGCTGTATACTGTAAAAAATGTTGGGTTCCACACAATTTCCTTCATGTTGTCCCAACAAAAATAAATTATGGTAACTTCATCGTTCTTACAAATTTAAGTAGACTGAACATAAAACAGTTCAGTTGTCGCCGAAAAACTGGTGTTTTGTGAATTGTGTTGTTTCAACTGACTTTAAATAAATAGTTTGAACAAGCAGCAAAAATCATTTTTTAAATGTAATGGTACATAAAAAAAAATGTATTATTCTATTCAATTCATCTTTATTTATATAGCCTGTTTACAATGTAGATTCTGTCAAAGCAGTTTAACATAGAAGCTCTAGTAAATTGAAACTGCGTCAGTCCAGATTTAAGAGTTGAAGTTCAGTTTAGTTCAGTTCGGTGTGGTTTAATTTTCACTGCTGAAAGTTCAAACACTGAAGAGTAAATTCATCAATGCATAGCTCCACAAGTCCCAAACCAAGCAAGCCAGTGGTGATAATGGCAAGTAACAAACTTCATTAATTGATAAAAGTGAAGGGAAAAAAACCTTGAGGCAAACCAGACTCGCAACAATTTCTCCAAACGTGTTGTGCAGAGCTGCCTTGGCACCGGAAGCTGGAGAATGCTGGATGTCATCGTGGAGAATCTGCAGGTGTGAAAAGGTCACAGGCTGGCCCACAGGATCAATGCAGTGACTCGTCTGTCACTGGTGTCTTTTAGGAATGAGTCTCATGCTCTCCACTCCTCCATGACCACCACAACATCTTCAGGATACGGCCTGGTCCAGGATTATGTAGACCTCTAGAATCGTCTAGTAGTCATCATTTCCTTATAGATCTTTGATCACATTAATGGCGCTGCACAATCTCTAAAGACCTCCAGATGAGTATCCTCAGGTGGAAAAAGAAACAAAATAATTAGCGTAGCTAAAGTTCATATTTAAACTATTACTATCGCAAACTATAACTATTCCAATTTAGATTTTGGAATGCGGAAAAAAACATGTTTACTTAGGAAATATAATCCAACAAATGGCTAAATAACCCAAATTAAATGGTTAAAAAATGAATGTTTAAAACTGATGCTGAAAAATTTCTTCATAAAAATTACTTAAATTAAATGAATTTGCTGCTTGTTCAAACTACTTACTTAAAACAAACCGAAACAACACAAATCTTGAGTTTTTTTGGAGGAAACTTAATTGTTTTATGTTCAGTCCACTTCAATTTGTAAAAACTAATTAGCTGATTTAATTCCTTCATGTTGTCCCAGGACAAATCGATTGTGGAATCCAGCATTTTTTACAGTGTAATAAACAAGAAACAATTGGAGCACAAAGAAGGTTGCATGCCTGCGTAAAGACAGAGATGAGGGAAAAAAAGACATTGTTTGATGAAGTGCACACGTTTTATTGTAAGACGCGTATAAAAGCATCTGCTAATTTCTATTATTAATGAATGCAGCTGTTGAGCATGGCAGTTTGCCCTTTGAGGCGTTGGGCAGGGTGTGGATGCGCTGTTATCTGTGCGTTTGCTCTGCAGAATCGCAAAGACAACTGAGATAGACAGACGGACAGAGCGTCCTCTGAGTCTGTAACACCCTTTCAGACATTTGTATAATGATGACACTTGAGCTCTCGTGATGGAGATGCCTGCTATTTCCTTCCAGCTGGTCAGTTTCCTGGAAGGCATTTCCTATTTCTACATTGGCTTCGTTTACTTTGACTTTTTTGTTTCTGTCAAAAACTCTAATTGTACATGAAGTAAATATAGTAATTCAATAAGACAACAAAAGTGAAGGGGATTCCGTGAAGGACATGTTATGCGCATTCACCATATAAAAGGGAATGTACTGTTAATCATGTAGCAGGGTTTTGCCTTAGCTTTTTCATTGCAGATCCTCCCTTCATGTGAATTCTGTTTGCTGAGCGGTGGGGGACGAGTATTATTGTGCTGCATCTTGTGGGATTTACCGTGAAATTGCTTATTCAGAATCACATTTATGTGAACTGGATGTGAGCCATGATGATTGGAATGCTGGTGACAGCGGTTCAGACACATGTACACACAGGTGCCTGCATGGTGGCTTTACCAAAAGATGACAGGAAGTGAGTCAGTGGCTCTTCTTCTGATAGTGTTCAAATCCAATACAGGGGAATTGCAGCGGTTCTCTGTGGAGAACTTCTGCCGAAGTTCACTTAGCAATTATCTGGTATTTGGTCACTTGGTTTTAGTTTCTGATGGTGAAAGCAAGCCAGCCTTCCACCATGGTGTCTGATGTCATGAGTGACATGGTTTTCTCCACTATAAATACAGCTTTCCTTTCGATTTCTGTTTTCTTAAAGGCATGGTTCATTCACAAATGTACATTTACTTATGAGTTACTCGCCCTTGAGTTGGTCCAAATTTACACAGTTGAAGTCAGATTTATTAGCCCTTCTGTTTTTTTTTTTTTTTTCCAAATATTTTCCAAATGATGTTTAAGACAGCAAGGAATTTTTCACAGTATTTCCTATAATTCTTCTTCTTCTGGAGAAAGTCTTATTTGTTTTATTTTGGCTAGAATGAAAGCAGTTAAAAAATTTTTTTTTACCATTTTAAGATCAGATTTTTTTTGCCACTGTCTACAGATCAAACCATTGTTGTACAATTAATTAAATAAAGTTGACTAATGAACCTAATTAAGCCTTTAAATGTCACGCAAGGCTGAATACTAGTATAAATAGTATATGATAACAAAATTAGGGCTCCATGATATTGGAAAAAAACGGACAATGCGATATTTTTATTTTCTGCAGTGTATAGTGTGAAATATTTACAATTTGGAAAGCTTTTATTGGGAAGACTCCATAAGTGCCTGAATCTGTCGTAAAATGTAATAAACAACTTGCAAGCGTGGAAAAATGCTATAGAGCAAACGTAAAAGGGAAAATTATAGTGCTTAATGTTTTTCAGAGTAGCCGATGGTATACTGGAACAAAAAATGTGTAAATCAAATGTAAAATAACACTGCAAACACTTTACTGTATAACAATTCAATGAAATTATTCTTTATTAAAGTAAAAAAAAATTATTACAATTAGTCCGATTCAAAAATACACATCCAATTTATGAGTTCGAAACACGAATCAAAAATACACAAATCCAACTCGTAAATTCAAAACACGATTCGTAAATACACAAATCCAACTCATAAATTCAAAACACGATTCGTAAATACACAAATCCAACTCATAAATTCAAAACACGATTCGTAAATACACAAATCCAACTTATAAATTCAAAACACGATTCGTAAATGCACAAATCCAACTCATAAATTCAAAACACGATTCGTAAATACACAAATCCAACTCATAAATTCAAAACATGATTCGTAAATGCACAAATCCAATTCTTTTGATGGTTATCTATGATTTGTACTTGTAAATTCGCAATTTTTGTATTTTATTTTTGAATTGTGTTTTGAATTTACTAATTGCATTTTGTAAACGTGAATTGTGCTGTGCATGTATTGATTTTATTTTGTAAATGTATTATTTTTGAGACTGATTTGGTTCCATACTTGGGCCTTAAAACATACAAATTATAAAGGTTCACTCTATTATGGTTAAACTCTACAGTATAATCCCAGCTCAACACTGCATATCCTCAATGTGACCATTGCGGGTGCACACATTATGGTATCGATGCTGAAACAATCTATTGTGCAGCCTTTGACAGAATTATCTTTTCTTTTGCCGAACTATCCCTTTAAGGTGCATTGGCCCATTGCTAATGGTCCTGTTCAAATCAGTAAAGCAGAACATATGAAAATCACATCAATATTTCATAAACATGCTCTCAGTATCTCCACTCCCTGTCTGATGCTGTTATTCCCATATTTTGATCCTTCCTCTGCTTCGTTGTGGGAATTACTCTGTAGTGGGATGATTTACGGTTGAGTAACGTTTTTCTGTTGCTTTTGATGACAATAAAAAAAAAAATTAAAGGCATGTATCTAGACATTAAAAGGAACCTATTATGCAAAAAATACTTTTATATGGGGTTTAAACAGTTGTCTGACAACAATCTGTGAATATAAGCAGCTTCTAATAGGGCTCGAGTATAGGCAAAATCATAATCACGATTATTTTGGTCATAATTGTTATCACAATTATTTAAAACGATTATCAGTTGAAGTCAAAATTATTCGCCCTTCTGTGATGCCATTCTTTTCTTATTTTATTTTTTTATATATAAATATTTCCCAAATTATATTTAACAGAGGAATTTTTCAAAGTATTTCCTATAATATTTTTTCTTCTGGAGAAAGGCTTACTTGTTTTATTTCAGCTTGTATAAAAGCAGGTTTAAATATTTTCAAACCAATTTTAATAGCTCGATATTTTTAGCCCCCTTAAGCAATATATAGATATTTTTGATTGTCTGCAGTAGAAACTACTGTTATAAAATGACTTGCATAATTACCCTAATTAAGCCTTTGAATGGCACTTTAAGCTTAATACTAGTATCTTGAAAAATATCTAGTAAAGTATAATGTACTGTAATCATAGCAAAGATAAAAGAAATCAGTTATTAGAAAGGAGTTATTAAATCTGTTTTGTTTAAACTGTGCTTTAAGCATCTTCACTGTAAGAAAAAAACTTTAGCTACAAAAGTCCTTCAGTCCAGAGCAGTGAGTGATTTTGTCCTTTTGTTGTTTGATTAATAATAAAAGCATGCGGCAGCAGGAGTATTGCGCGCTGTCTCTTTAAGAATAGTGCGGTTGTTCAGATATGGTTTCTCTTATACATGTCTTTTGATTCTCAACTTGTTTGTTTATTACACAAACGGGGGTCAATATGAATAACCACTAAACACCGCGCTCTGACACAAATGTGCATGTATTTGATCATTAAATCGCTCACATTAAGATGGCGTTAGATGTGTGTAATCTGCTCAACTCCAAAACTGTCCGAGGCTAAGCACGGTGAGCACA
This sequence comes from Danio rerio, assembly GCF_052040795.2. Lineage (NCBI taxonomy): Eukaryota > Metazoa > Chordata > Actinopteri > Cypriniformes > Danionidae > Danio > Danio rerio. The sequence continues at coordinate 17,004,116 of NC_141023.1, forward strand.
CACAACAGCACATGTTCTTTCACGCTTTTAAAAATATGAATGATGCGCATCCCGTGCTGCAAAAGTTACATTACAGTACATGCCTTTAGTAATGTTCAGGTGAAACTGGGCTTTGCAGAGCAACAAATGTGTGCAACTGGAAAGGGGTGGTATATGATGCAATAATCGGTTATCTCGATTAATGGTTTCTCATAATCGTTAGATGGCAATATTGAAATCGAAACCGGTTTTTAGATCAGTTGCACAGCTGTAGCTTCTAATAGTAAAAATTCATTAAATTAAGAAACACTGCAGAAACACTTTGATGGACATTCTTCCTTTGTACGTGTCATCAGAGGAGAGAAAGCCCCTCTCATTAGTGATGATCTCTCATTTGCATAGGATGTCTTCGAATCAGCCACTATGCTGACACACAGGCATTTGTTGACTTTTGAAAAAGAGGACAATCTCATTTGAATTTTAAAGCCACAGTCACCAAAATGGCGCAATGAGGATCAAAGCCTAAAAGGGGCAGTTTCAAAGACTTAAAAAACTTTTCTTTTTTTTTTTTCAGTATTTTGAGCTGACACTCTACATACGCACTTTAGGGAAATCAGAAACTTGCTTTTCTTCTTGTAAAAAGGCCCCCTTTAAATTTCCAACAGTAGTTACAGTGGCATTGACTAGCAGTAAAACAGATGTCTGATATATCATTTTGTTATTAGCAAATGCTCTTAACTTTGATTTATAGATTTGATTTATATTTTAAATGTTTTATTAAAACAATAATAATTTTAGTATAAAGCTATTTTTTTATGTTGATTGCATGTATATTCTTTTTAAACCTTTTCTATTATAGTTTTTTTTTTTAATTTTTTAGTATTATCTGTTTATTTATCTAATAAAGTGTTGCAATCTATTACATTTTTATTAGGGCTGCACAATATATTGTTTCAGCATCCATATCGCAATGTACATGTCCACATTGGTCACATCGCAGTGTTGAGTTGGGATTATTTTTTGATCTGCACCACCAAATTATAACTATAAGAGTGAAAGTTTATCATTGGCATGTATTTTAAAGGCATTTCAAGATCATTTGGCCACAAAAAGTTTTTGTAACTTTAATGAAGAATAGTTTGACTGAAATATTATCACAAGGACAACTGCACAGTGTTGTTTTACATGTAACATTTAATTATTCAATTTCTATTCCTGAATGCTCATTTAAACTGTTTATTATGAATTATTGTACTTTTTTTCTTTGTTCTGTTGTGAATATGTTTGCTTACTATTTGTTTATTATATTTTATACATTATCCACACCCTTATGGAATCACCCCAGTCCATCTAAATGAATGATTTCTTTCCAGAGATATTTAAGCCATCTGGTGAAATTGTATTCATATCACAATTTATATTGCAGGAGAGCAAAATATAGCAATGCCAGATTTTTCGCATTGTTTTCGCATTCGTAAAAACAGCTGAGATTGAGAGTTCCTTATATTAAAAATGAAACATGCTTGCAAAATTCATTGAGACAGAAATACTCCGTCCATTTAATTTCTTTTAGCTGTATTATCAGGTTCTGGTGTGCTTGGGGCATGCTTTTTGCCATGCTTGCTCTGTTACTCTCTAGGTTTTCACCACTTTCTCTGTGCATGGCATGGCTGAAAGGCATGAGAAGGCACCGTTTGCAGAAATATGTGTGAGAGAGTGATTCTAAACCTCCATCACATGCTTTGGATTAGCCTGAACCTCAAGACCTGATGCTGGCAGCGACATCTCACTTCCTGATTTTTTTTTTTATTTCCCTCTACGTACCACTTAGATTTTTTATGTACAGTTAAAGTCTAAATTATTATTAAATTATTAATCTTTTTCAAATATTTCCTAAATGATGTTTAACAGAGCAAGGAATTTTTCACAGTATTTCCTATAATATTTTTTTTCTTCTGGAGAAAGTCTTTGTTTTATTTTGACTAGAATAAAAGCAGTTTTTAATTTTTTAAAAACCATTTGAAGATCAGTATTATTAGCCCCCTTAAGCAATATATATATATATATAATAAATTGCCTAAAGAACAAACCATCATTATACAATGACTTGCCTAATTACCCTAACTTGCCTGCTTAACTTAATTAAGCCTTTAAATGTTACTTTAAGCTGAATATCTTGAAAAATATCTATTTAAATATTATCATCATGGCAAAGATAAAAGAAAACAGTTATTAGAAATTAGTTCAACTGTATATATTGCAGCTGTAAATCCAAGCTCAAACTCTTTCAGCCTATATTTTAAAGTCCATTGGAATTTGCTACTAAATATTCACCCACAGTATGCAGCTTCATCCGTTTGTTTATTGACATCTATCTTCTGTTTTCTCCTGCTGCTCATTACTGGCTCTATTGCAACAGAAAGGAAACCCAGGCTCTGTCTTTAACAAGCTGAAATAATGACCTCCGTCTGAGTAGCTGATCTATCTTGTTGCTTTTTTCTTTTTATTTGTTCTGTTTCTTTGTCTTTATTTGTTTAGTATGGTTGTGTAATAGTGCAATAAAACGACAATTGTTATTTTAACAATGTTTATGCTGACATTGAGTATCCAAAAGTGTTGAATGCACTATGATGTCCGTCTGAATTTACTTTAAAGGATTCTTTTTTTGTTAAATGTTGTCAGAATGTGTTTATGCATGGTCACAGATGTGATAATGAGTTTGTGATATTGCATTATAGACAAACATTTAATGTGTTTGTTTTATTAAACACCAATGAAAATTGTCCCTATACCAAAACTGGAACAATGCGTTAGTGTGTCAGAGAGCAACTCGGTATTGTTATGTTCCTGAATTAAATTTCAGTACAAATTATTTAAGGCAATGATTCAGTGATCCATTCATAAAGAAAGGCACTTGCTTTGTTTCCAAGTGAATCTGCCACTTTGGGCACATCGGTTGTGTGAATTATTCAATGTGTCATATTTGATTTAATCGCTACAGGCATAAACCAGCCAATGTACACACACAAAAACACACTCAACAAGATGTTTTTAAATATTGTTTTGGGGAAAATTCAGGTTTTTTATTTTTATTTATTTAAACTTTTTTATTTAAATTTTAGTTTGGATTTTATTAAATTAAATTTAAATTTTATTTAATTTTATTTTTGTTTTATTTATAATATTTATTTTGTTTCAGAAATCACTGAAAATACACTTATTTTCTTTAGCTTTTAATCATTTGTTGTGAGTTTATGTATTTTGGTTCTGGTACGTTGGCATGTGTTATGTGTTTTCATGTACAGCACTTTGGTACCCATTGTGGTTTGTTGCATTTTAGTTTGGTTTTATTTAATTTAATTTTAATATTATTTAATTTTATTTTTGTTTTATTCGATTATTTCAGTTGTATTATTTAAATTTCATTCAATTTAAATGTATTTTATTTAATTTTGTTTTTAGATTTAATCAATTTTATTTACATTTTTATTTTAATTTTTTATTTATTTAAATTTCATTTTAGTTTTAAGTTTTATTATTTGTTTAAATTAAAATTATTCTATTTTGTTTTTATTTTACTTTATTAGTTTTTATTCAATTTTATTTTATTTTAATTTAATTTGTTAATTAAAATTTAAGTTTACAGTTTTTCAATTTTATTTAAATTTATTTTAGTTTTTATTATAGTTTTATTCTATTTTATTTACATTTTAGTATAAATTAATTTAATTTAAATGTAATTTTTAGTTGTCTTCAGTTTCATTCAATTTTGTTTGCATTTAAATTCTTTTATTTAATTTTTTATTTAGGCTACATTTTATTTAAAATGATTATTATTTTTTTAATTATACTAATAGACAGCACAATTTTTGTAATGTTCTTTGCATGTGCTGTCTGTATTTGGCTGCAGAGTTCAGATGCACTAAACTCTCTAATAAACAAACATAACCCTAAAACCTAGTTTCAACAAAAATATGTTGTTCAAGAAAATATTGTTTACCAATCTGCCAGTGTGTATATATAAAAAATGAAACTTCACACAGCCCCATTGTCCTCCATTAGTTTTGTCCTAAGCTGAGCCTTGCGCTCCTCTTTTGTGGCTTTCCAAATAACAAGCATACACATAAAAACCCTCAAAACAAAACAGATCCTGACCTGTTTTCAGCATCTTATCAGTCGACATGGAGCAGATAAATTAGTATCACTGATAAACGGAATGTTTTTGGGGAAGTAGGTTAATGCACGTATGACATGACACTGTGATATTTACCTCCTGTGTTTTCCTATTGAAGCTTTTAACTGTAATTGCGACTCAGTGTGGGTGGAATTTGTTGTGTTGGCAGTGAGTTTTATTGAAGCATTATGGGGTGGCTGGTTAATGGTTAGTGCGCTGGATTGGTGTGATACTGTAGCTGTGAACGACCTGTAATGAGTACGTCCTTTCTGTTCACTCAGCCCGGGGTTTCATAAAATGGCCTTGTTATATCTGCTTGGGATTCAGGGTTGGGGGAAATGCATTACAAGGAACACGAGTTACATAATAATATTATTTTTCCAAGTAAAGCATTACTTAAAAAAAATCAAGTAATATTTGAGTGTTTTTTTAATGTAGTGCGAGTTACTTTAGTTTAATTAAATAAATTACTGAATTAAAATGAAAGTGGTCAAAATAAGAAGAAAAAAATCCTGCAAGTTCTGAAAGAAATCAATTCTCAGCCAGGTAAGGAAAAGTAACGCAAAGGTTACACAATGCATTACTTACTAGGGCTGCACAATATATTATTTTAGCAATGTTATTACAATAGTCACATAGCTGGATCTGTAAGGTTGAGTCTTACTAATTACAGTTGACCAGGAGAAACAAAATGCATGTCATTTGTAGAGTTTAACCATAATAGAGTAAAAGTTGATCATTTTTCATGTGTTTTTTAAGTCCTGTGACTGAGCATTTGAAAAGAGTTTAGGGGTGCTTTCACATCTAGACTTTTGTTCTGGAACCTGGCACGTTTCCCTCATTAGCGCAGTTTATTTGACATATGTGAAATCGGCAAACATGCTCGCATCCACACCAAAACAATCTATCCAAGATCGCCTGAATGAGAGGGTCTCTGCTCGATTGAAACGAACTCTGGCGATTGTAGTGAGAAAGCAATATGAACTAATGAACCAGGCTATATCACAGTGTATTATGGATATATTGGCATATATGGCTATATGAAGAGAGAAATATGAGTAGGGTGGGATGTCATTCCTACTGGTAATTGTTCGTTTCATGTCAAATACGAAAGTAAAAGCCTGCTGAACTACTAATTAGAGCTGTTTATCCGTTAGGAAAATTGACTGAACTGCAGTCTTGGTCTATCTGTGATGTAAAGCCTATATAATTCTCTCTATAATGTAAAGCCTATAATGCATAATTCTAGCCAAGGCTAAGTATAAGAAAGTCTTACCTCTGATTTATATCTGGTGACGATGTCTGTGGGTGTCACCATTCAAAATTAAAGCTCAGCTTTTCGCTCATAATGTCTTATTGCTCATCGTCATATATTAAAATAAGGATGCATGACAGCTGAGCGGGACTGAAAAATAAACCGTGGAACTCTAACCACTGTGAGAAGTTTACTCGCACATAACTTGTTTTAGCTATTCTAGTCCGTTTAGAAACTTTGCAGTGTGAAATTGAACCGCACCAAGAACAAAAATAAACCTTGTAACAATTTGTAAAAAGAGGTGTGAAAGCACCCTAAAACATTTGAGCACGAGAAACTGCAAAAAATACACACACCAAAAACTTTTCTTAGAATTTTTTTTGTCTTGTTTTTAGTCCAAATCTCAAAATTTCAAACTGAAAAAATGATTGTTTTGCTTCCCCCTTTGGCAGATTATTTTGCTTGTTTTAAGGAAACGCTTACTCAACTTCGACTTATGATCTCCGAAAGTAAAAACAAAACATTTATTTTTTACTCGATTTATGTGTTTTTGTTTTAGATATTTGGTCTAGAAATGAGACAAAAACTCTAAGTTAGAAAAGCATTTTTTGCAGTTGGATTAATTTCATTTCTCTGCCAGAAAACTGTTAGACTCCCCAGAAAAAAAAATTCAAATAGAGCTATCCAAACCACAAATAAATAAATACAAAACTGGTGGAAATATTTGTATTGCTATATACATCACAGAAAAACAAATATAAAATAGTGCTCATTTAGTAAAGGCACAGCTAAACAGATGTGTTTTAAGTCTTGATTTGAATGTGCCTAATGTCGGAGCACATCTGATCATTTCTGGAAGCTGATTCCATCAGCGAGGCATTTAGTAACTGAAGACAGATTTACCCTGCTTTGACTGAACTCTTGGAATTTCTAGTTTGCTTGATCCTAATCATCTGAGTGATCTGTTAGGTTTGTATTCAGTGAGCGTATCTGTAATGTATTGAGTTCCTAGACCAGGGGTCACCAAACTTGTACCTGGAGGGCCAGTGTCTTGCAGATTTTAGCTCCAACCCTAATCAAACACACCTGAACAAGCTAATCTTAGTCTTACTTGGTATACTTGAAACACCCAGGCAGGTGTGTTGAGGCAAGTGTGAGCCAAACCCTGCAGGGACACTCTCCAGGACCGAGATTGGTGACCCCTGTCCTAGACCATTTAGTGATTTATAAACAAGTAGTAATACTTTGAAATCTATTCTGAATGTAACTGGGAGCCAGTGTAAAGACCTGAGGACAGGTGTACTGTGCTCTGATTTTCTGGTTCTGGTCAGAATCTTGCCGCAGCGTTCTGAATGAGCTGCAACTGACTGTCTTTTTGGGAAGGCCAGTGAGTAGTCCATTACAGTAATCCACCCTAATGGTGATAAAAGCATAACCAAGCCTCTCTAAGTCAGTGGTCACCAAACTTGTTCCTGGAGGGCCGGTGTCCTGCAGATTTTAGCTCCAACCCTAATCAATCACACCTGAACAAGCTAATCAAGGTCTTACTAGGTATACTTGAAACATCCAGGCAAGTGTGTTGAAGCAAGTTAAGGCTGATTTATACTTCTGCGTCAAGCACCGGCGTATGCTACGGCGCTGACGCATAGCCCTTCGCCGTGGCCATCGACGTCGCTGACGTGGACCTCTCATAAAATGTAACTACACGTCGCAACAACGCGTAGCGCAAGCTCTGTGTATGGTCGGCTTGGTAGCGCTGACGAGTCTGGGCGGGACCGAGAGCCGCGCGAATGGCGCGAGCGATTGTTTACAAGTGTGGAGTCCCGTGAAGGAGCTCCAGATGGAAAGTTTTGTTCTGTGTTTACCTCAGTTAAAGTTGTTGCACGTCCACCGGTTCCTGCCTCAAAATGAGCGAGTTTGAGTCACTTGTACAACCAGGAAGTGTTCAGGAAAACCAAAACAGAAGTAAAGAAACTCTACACAGAGGAACATTTACACCTCACTGCCAACTAGCGTTTCGGAAGTGTTAATGCAGCAGACCAACAGAGACAGCGCGCAGAAGTATAAATGCACAGCTGCGCGCGTTGCCTGCGCCATGAGTTACGCCGGTCACTTGACGCAGAAGTATAAACCAGGCTTTAGAGCTAAACCCTGCAGGGACACCGGCCCTCCAGGACCAGGATTGGTGACCCCTGCTATAAGTATTCACTGGAAACAAAGCTTCTAATTCTTGCAATGTTTTTGAGATGTTAGTATGCTGATTTAGTTACTGTTTTGACATGACTATTGAAACTCTGACTCCATTATCTAAATCAATTTTACACATATAAAAAATAATTATAACCTAAATAGATTGTTGAATGTTTTATGATATGCTGTAATAAATTTGAACGTGCATTGTTTTTCTTATTGTTTACAATGTATACATAGACATTACATGAAACATTAGGTCATGAAAATTGACTTGAAAGTCCTGGAAAAGTCCTGGAATTTTAGTAGTAAAAATGTGTATGAACCCTGTAATACGGTCATGTTGACGGAACACAAATCGGTTGTGTGAAACAGCTTTTCTTAGTGTGTTTTTGTTTCTCCTGTTTCCTCTAGGTTTATCCATCCAGCAGGAGCCGCCTCTCCATCCTTTTCTCACTTTCTTTCCCTGATTCTCTGTCTCTCTCTCTCCTGAACTCTGCTGATCCTGGTTCAGGAAAGCTTGTCGAATCCATCGAGTCCCCCTCTCAGATCCAGTCAGCCTCTCCTCTCCTGTTGTCCAGCCTGTTGGCATGGCGGGGCGAGGTGGACCAGCGCGGACCAACGGTGCCGCCCCCGTCGGGAACAAAATCTGCCAGTTTAAGCTTGTGTTGCTGGGAGAGTCTGCAGTAGGCAAGTCCAGCCTGGTGCTGCGCTTCGTCAAAGGCCAGTTTCACGAGTACCAGGAGAGCACCATTGGAGGTGAGCTGGAGTGTGTTCGTGAACTTGCCTAATTCAGTATTGCAGACTTTCCTCACACTTTTTAAAATATTTAAAATAAAATTTGCAGAACAAATATGCATACAGCAAATTAATTAGTCTTAATTTGACAGTTTTATTTTAGTTCTTATTTTTTTTAATTTAATTTTAGTTTTTAGTTTTATTCAATTTTTTTAGTTTATTTATTTATTTTTTATTTATATTTAAATTTTTCTTTAATTTATTTTTATCCAATGTATTTTATTTATTTAAAGTAATTTTTATTTAAATGAAATGAAATTAATTTAAATAAATAAAATAAATTGAATAAAACTAAAAACAAAAAACAAAATTATTTAAATTTAAATAAAATAAAGCTACAATAAAATAATTTAAATTTAGTTTTACAGGCTTCTTTGAATTGAACATTAAAGTTTTTATTGAAAATATTTTGCTACATTTCAAATATCTTTTAAGTAAGTGCATTCTAAATTGGGTTAGGGTTATGTCGCCTTTAAAGTATAACACACACAAGCTTGTTTTAAAACATGGTAAACTTGTGGTAGTGAGATTGTGTTGAACGCTCAAAATAGGCCAAATGCTCTGTATAGATGTGGTTGTGTGGGGAGAGGGCTGGGCTTTTTTAAAAGCAGACAAGCTGGTTCTTACTCTCTAATCACCTGACTAACACATGAGTTATACTGGAGAATAAAACGCACACACACGCGCTTCTGCATGTGCACACATCTGATCTCATAACAAAGCACGTGCGTTTGCTGTGCACACAGTTTCAAATGGTATTCTTCTTTATGGTTAAAAGGTAGATTTCTTGTTTTTCACTTTTTAAAAAGAATTTTAGACAGTATTTGGATGGTAATTGCTTTTCTTAGGGTAATGAAGGGGATTTTCACCATTTACAGGGGGTAGTTGGTGACTTTATTGCCGTCGAAAAATGTCAGTGTTTTTCATTACCATTTACCATTTTCGATATTGTGGGGAACAAATTTCGCAACATTGAAGTAAAAAGGGAAAAAATATAACTAAACCATATAATGCTTATCGGGCATTTATCTGCATTTATCTTTAAATGATATTTTTCAAGGTATTGTATCCAAGTTGGAAATTCCAGTATCGTCACAACACGACTTAATAGTCTCGTAACATCTGATTGAGCATGTGAATAATCGTGTGAGATGTGCAATTTTGGGTTTGTAGGGTTACAAACTTAGGCGTCCACAGTGATTTAACTCATGATTTCAGATGAAGATAATTTCACAGAGGAGCAATGGCGATTTTTTTTTTTTTTTTTTTTTTTTTGGTAACACTTTGATACTTACTCTCAGGGCCATTTATATCGAATTAGATTGTTAGCCACACCATGTTGGTGTTTCGTAACATCTAATTTTTCAGATGTCGTTAGCCTAACGCTCAACCCCCAACCTGGAGGACCAGGATACACACAACCACTACTAACAATTTAGCTTTAGCCCACCTATAGCGCATGTCTTTAGACTTAGAAACTAGAGCACCCGGAGTAAACTCGCATGATCACCTGAGGAACCCACTCGAACTGGATGAAGTTGAGTTAATAAAGCATTTATTAACATACAAAGTCACTATCATATATGCCTGAATAATAAGATATAATATATAAATGTTAATTTGAACAGTTTATTAATCATTTACTTACACATTAAAAGGGATCGCAAAACTATTCTTAAATAATTGGTTAATAAATAGTGTAATACTTAATTTAATAATGAAAGATTAATCATTAACAAGGTATGAAAATGCAATCATTAAACACATTATACATGTGCTTGTCAAGAGAATACAGCATTTGTAGATGTATCTATTAATGTAGAATAAATCCTTAACAAACAATGAATTAACTATTTGCTAGTGCTTATTAAATGATTCATAGTGTGTAGTTATAAAAAATAACAATAATATTAAGTTAATCTTAAAAAAAATTGTTTAAACTTCATTGACTAAGTTATGTAACATAAAACATTTGATTTATTGATTTATTGATTTATTTTTGTTATATAATTTTTTACAGTGCGAGCTAAAGAGTTCAGAGAGGAAGGAGTTTGGTCACCGTAAGGAAAAGGAAACCATCAACAATGGGATTTCCTGAGTGTGTGTGTGTGCTATTGTGTCCCTCAGTTTTTTTTTATGTTGTTAGTGTCCGTTCTTTTAAGTGAATTAGATTACGGGCATTCATATATTAGGGTTTAGTCATATAATTAGTAAGATATTCTAGGATAAAATCAGACATAAGGAGGGAAAAGTGCTGGGAATGAGATTTGATATGGGCCGGATACCGCTGTCTTGCAAAGGGCTGACAATAAGAGAAATCCTCAGCACTTTTTTTTCCCCCCCTTCTACATATTTTCCTTCAATGCCATCATCATCCTGTCGTCAGTGAGCTGGTCAAAGATCACAGTGTTTAGTGGTGTGAAGAAATGAATGCGAGCTGCAAACATGTGATCGTGCCGCCTGACTCAGCACAAAGTTTTAGGCCGAAGGGATTAGAACCTTATTTTGTGGATCTACTCACTTCCTGTATGTGCCATTTTGATGTGTTTGAGAAATCTACATTATATTATGAACAGTTTCAGTGTTTAAATGTTTCTGTGTGGTTTCTAAACTGTTAGTGGTTGTTAGCATGTTTTGTTGGGTGTTTGGAAGTGTATCATCTCATATCTAATGAGGATATATGTGTACAGTGCAGTTCCTTAAATTTTAGGTCAGCAATTTTAATTGAAATTACACTTTAACTATTTTCAATCTTAATATAATATAACATAACATAACATATAACATAACATAACATAACATAACATAACATAACATAACACAACATAACATAATATAATATAATATAATATAATATAATATAATATAATATAATATAATATCTGTGTTTGCAAAGCTGATAGTGTTATTAACACCACCAGTGGCATTTAATAGGTGACGCATAGATGAATATGTAAATAAATTCCCTGTTTCTCTCATATCAGGTAAGCAAATAAAATGAGAAAAAAATAAATAGCATCTGATCTTAGAAATATTTATATACATGCGAGGCATAATTTTCATTCTTCAACACCATTAAATCTTTTTTTATGTCAGTATATTATAAAATGGAATTATACTCGCCATCATTACTTGTAACCTCAGTTTTAGTGCTACTTTTGATCTATTTGGTGCATTCTGTCTAATTAAAATAATTATTATAAAATATAGTATTTAAAATATTTTATAGGACATGGTCACCCACTGAAGCGAAGCAGGGCTGTGTCTGGTCAGTACCTAAATGGGGAGACCATGTGGGAAATCTATCTATATCTGCTGGAAGAGCTGCTAGTGAGGCCAGCAGGGTCTGTGTGGGCCTAATGCCCCAGTATAGTGAAGGGGACGCTAGGACGCTATACTGCTCAGTGAAAACCATTTTTTGGATGAGACGTTAAACCGAGGTCCTGACTCTCTGCGGTTATTAAAAATCCCAGGATGTCCTTCGAAAAGAGTACGGGTATAACCACAGTATCCTGGCCTCTGTCCATCATGGCCTGGTTTATACTTGACGCGTCCGCTAATTTGCTTGAGTGCGTGCGGGAAATGTGACTTCATCGATGTGTTTGCAGAGATTTGATTTGTTTATGCACAGTATAATTACGGCAAATTTTTTTTTTTATTTAAATTTTTTTTTTGAGACTCGAGCGAACAGTGCGTGCGGTGCTGCGCTTAATTTGAGTTGAATGTAAAACACTTTAAAATGATTTTGTATGAAACGGGTATGACAGTACAGACATCTTTGTAAACCGTCCATGCATGATAATAGGAATAACCAGATGACCAATCATTCTTGGCTAGAAACTGCAACAACAGTGGGAAAGGAGGAAAGTTTTTTTCTTTTTTTTTTTTAAAGTTTAGAAAAATTTGAAGGATAAGTTTGTTAAAGCAAAAACAAAATTCCATGGCAAAAATGGAGACCCGCGTGGTTTTAATAAACAATTGCAGAATATGTTTTTCCATCATTCATAGGTTTTACACTGATGTATATCTAACAATTTTGAACTTAATTATTGAATTTAATTATATATTACAATTTTTATTATTATTAATATGACTTAATTCTGGATACTTCCTACTTCTGTTTATCCATCCAATTTTATGGTTAGTTTCTTTTGACTGCCCCTTGAAATTTTAAAGAATATCACAATGGCGAACGCATCAAGTATAAAAGCCTTGTCCGTTTCGTGAGGTGTGTGCGCAGTTAGCAGAGGTCCACGGCGCCAGGTGAAAGCATAAATCAGGCTTAACAATCCTGATATCATAATTGGCTTCTTCATCACTCTGTGTCCTCTCTATCAAAAAGGTGGTGTGCAGTTTGGCGCCTGTTGCATCAACCAGGTGGATGAGGAGATTTCCTCCAACACATTATGAAGCACTTTTAGTGCCGAAAAGTTACTATTATTAACACTAGTGAATTAGCGGATGTAATGATGTTTGCTTTAGTGTTAATGCAAATGCAGACTTCTTTCATGAAACTGAATTTTCTGGAGTTGAAACATACTAATGAAAACGCAGTGCTTCTAGTGATTAGAGTTTTGAGGTGTAAAAGGTATCTGAGGCATTTTGAGCTTTCGACCACTTCTACAGGGAGTAGAAAACACATGATTAAACCCTCCTGTGCACAAATCCAAAAAAGACCACCTGCTTTCCACCTACCGATCCAATTCTGAAACATTATACAGTTTGCAGTAGCACACTAGCCATATGGGATTTAACCTTTACTGTCTGATATTGCATTTTGATTTGCAGGTAAAAAAAAAAGTTTTCTTACCAGCCCTAAAATATATTTTTGCAGCTGTCATGTAATGTAACATGCAGATGTGGCAATAAACAAACAAACAAAAATCCAAGGAATCAGGAAAGTGAACAAAAAAACAAAAAGACAGCTAAAAAGTATTAAAGTTATTCAAATGCGATCAGATCACTCAGAAAGCATCCTGTTTCAGGTGTAAACATTCTATTTGTTAAATTCTGCTCTACTAAACTGGAGTATGCAAAATATACTGTGCAAAATTTTAAGCGGAAAAACTGCCATTGCCTTCCATTAGTATTTTTTGTTTCTATTATGAATGTCAACTGCTGTTTCATTTCCTTCAGCATTCTTAAGAATATCTTGTTTTGTGTTCGCAGAAGACAGACATTTACAGGCGTTTACACCACTTGAAAGTTGATAAATAAGGAAATGCACTCTCTCTTTAAATAGCTCCGCAATAAGGAAGCGCTAACAGTAACATTTTGGATCGTATAAACTGATTGACATCATGTCCTAAATATTTCTGTTTCTTTTTTCAGCTGCTTTCCTCACACAGACACTCTGCTTGGACGATACGACAGTAAAGTTTGAGATCTGGGACACGGCCGGACAGGAGCGGTATCACAGTTTGGCCCCTATGTATTACAGAGGAGCCCAGGCAGCCATCGTCGTCTACGACATTACTAACACAGTACGTGGTCGCATAATTTAGAAAATCAAAACTTGTAAATCAGAGTTTGATCATATGTGTGTTTGTCTTGGTTATTAGGATGTCTGTGGGGTCTTAAATTCACTCAGATATTGTGTCAATCATTTTAAACAGGTTTTAATTTTTCTATGCCCAAGTAAAGCTACGTAATCAGGCTGACAGCCATCACCAATAATCCATCTCAAAACTTTTTTTTTTATATTTTAAGATTAATTTTTTTATATATATTTTAAAAGTATTTTTTGTATTTTATATATAATTTTTATACATTTTGAAACTATATTTTATTAGGGATGCACCGATCCCGATACTTAGATTGGATATCGGTTCGATACTGTATATTTTTGCCGGGTCGGGTATCGGCCAGCTGGCACCGATCCAAATCCGATCTTGCGTGTGCGCTATATTCTGTGTAATTTATAAGCCAACAAAAGCCACGAAGGTAGCCTGTTATAGGGCACTAGAAAGTTGTCATGTAGGCCTAATATATATTAAACTATCTGAAGCCATTCTATAGCTTAATGTGAAGCACAGATGAATATTCAAGTGCTTAAATTCATGTTTAATTCAGCTCTTCCTGCCGCTGCGCCTGTCAATCATTCTCCATTCATTCACAATGCAAACTGCGTGTCTCGTTTATGACAACACGAAAAATGTTCTCCAAGACTATTTGTTCCTGTTAATATAAGTAATCAGTGGAGAAATGCATTTAGTCTTGCATTAAATGGCTTCATTTTGACCTGCAACATGGAGTTCATTGCTGTTTCTAAATCATGTTGTGCTGTGTCTGTTAGCTCAGCAGATCACAATCGCAACACTGGAGTATAGAGGGTTATTAGCTGCTCTTCACACACAAAGTAGGCCTACCTGAAACTTTAAATTAGAAAAGGCTTAATAATACATTGGACAGATCCTCAAAGCACTGATTTCTCCCCTTTGTGCTGCTGTTTTGGAAGTGTTCACAAATACAGGAGGGCTGCACGCTGTGTCTCAGTGATGCATTAAGCGCTTCATTCATGCACCGGCTGCGCAGATGCGACATGCGTTGCTTTGTAAAATTATTCTTACAATAAGTTTCTGTTCTCTCATCCTTCCAACTAAATTTATTCTTCTGAGGGGAATACTTTAAGTGCTGCAAATAGTTTGTAAAGCCTGGCTCATTGTGGTCAGAGTAGCTGATTATATTAAGAAAAGTGAAACTGACGAGCGCAATATGGATTGTCATTAACAGGAATATAGGCTACTCTGAAACTGTGAAAATTTTACTGTAATTTTATTGATATTAATATATTATTTTATATTAATATATTAATATAATACATTATAAATATATTTATTTAACAGACCTCTTTGTTAGTTTGTGCGATGAAGCATATAAGCGGA
This sequence comes from Danio rerio, assembly GCF_052040795.2. Lineage (NCBI taxonomy): Eukaryota > Metazoa > Chordata > Actinopteri > Cypriniformes > Danionidae > Danio > Danio rerio. The sequence goes on from NC_141023.1 coordinate 17,019,396, forward strand.
CCTTGTTTTATATAAGCATATATAAATCCTATATAAGCGGACCTCAGATAATCTTGTTTATTTTTTAGATAACTGACCAACAAAATATACATTAAAATAACCAACAACTTAGTTTCAAAAAGAAAATTTTTCAGACATGCTTTCAGTTTCACCGTCTCACTCTCGGGTAGTTTAGGGGAGGGAATGTTTATTAAGGAAAACTGGCCTCAGACAGATAAGTTTAGTCTGCATCAAACCTGCAAAAAAAAATAAGGCTTTGCTAAAAGGCTGGTTATTTTACCAACGATTAGTGTCATTAGTGGTAGTCTATTACAGATTTCAAAGGAAAATCTGAAAATTAAAAAAAGGAACATAAGCTGGACCACAACAGATCAATGTCATAAGGAATGCTCAAAAAATGTAGCCTAGTTTACACCAAGCATCATAATTTTCATAGGTCTGTTATTTTTTGCTAAAGAAGATATATTATTTCAGTTTATGAGAATTATAAAAACTGTATTATGTAAAAAAAATATATATATATATATATATATATATATATATATATATATATAATATATATATATTAAGGGTGAAGCCGAACCCGAATACGGTTTTCGGAAAGGCACGAATAGCGTGTTTTTACGAATACTTATTTCGAACAAATACTTGAAAAATTATTTGTATTCGGGAGCAAGAAAAGCATTATATCAAAAAGCAGCGTTTCCTCCTGAGACCACAGTGCGTGAGTGAGAGAGAGAGAGACGCTCAGTCGGAGGGCGGGGCAGAGGTAAAAGGTCTCTCTCTGGCACAAGCTTCTCCACAGCAGCAGACTGAGAAGGCTCGGCTGAGCGAAAAAAATACTTCTCTGCATCACTATTTTTGTTAAATAGATTTTTGTACCTTAATTGGGTTCCAGATGCAGTTTATAAACTTGTAGCAGAGTTTGTTCGGGATTTTCCATTACGCTGCATTTTTGAAGTTTGCAATCGGGTGCTCTGTTTACGCAACGTTAGCTCTGTAAGCGCGGTAATTTAGACAATAGACTGTTGACAGAGTAACGTTAACATTCGTTTATAAAGGTTAAAACTATGCTTTTGCAGTTGTGTCGAATAGTATGCACTTATGGGAGTTATATGGTACGTCTAAATAACTCTTTTGCAGACAGCAAGATATATGCTATAGGCTAGTTAACCTTAGCATAGCTTCCCGTCACTTTTTATTAACTTGAAACCTCAAATACATTTGGGCACCATGAAAAAGAGTGAGACTGCTGCTGAGCCATTTCTTAGTCCTCCACCAGTAAAAAAAAAATAAAACTTCATGTTCTTTGTGGAAGCATCTTACAGTCAGTGGTGCTGCAGATAAAACTAACTGATACTGTATAATGTGTGCAAAAGTGAAATCAGCAGAGGCAGAGATATTAAACATCTGTCAACATCTTCTATGCATAATCATTCATTTTCTTTTCGGCTTAGTCCCTTTATCAATCTGGGGTTGCCACGGTGGAATGAACCACCAATTTATCCAGCATATGTTTTACGCAGTGGCTGCCCTTCCAGCTGCTACCCAGCACTGGGAAACATCCATACACTCTCTTTCACACACATACAATAGGGACAATTTAGCTTACCCAATTCACCTGTATTGCATTTGTTTGGACTGTGGGGGAAACCGGAGCACCCGGAGGAAACCCACGCCAACATGGGGAGAACCCAGTCGAGGCTCGAACCAGCAACCTTCTTGCTGTGAGGCGACAGTGCTACTCACTGTGCCACCGCGCAACCTTCTATGTAATGTATTATCACATGCACTAAAAGCATCCTCTCCTGATACTGTCCATGAACCCCCCAAAAGCATCAATCCCCTCAATCAGCACAGCTATGTACTGCTAAATCCTCCACAAGCACCAAACCATCAACACAGCCACATTCTGCCCCAGCAAGTCAGTTTCAAACATAAAAAAGAAAAAAAAAACAACTTTGTGTCTGTTTTGTGGCAGGCAGATGATAATAGCAGGGCTGTATCTTTTAGTATTATATAGAATACTTTTGTTCTGCCAGATCTCCCAGGCAGGGTTTTATTTAGATTTATTTAGCTTTTTATTATTATTATTATTATTATTTTTTTTTTTTAAAAGCACAGTATTGGCATCGAATCTGTATTGGTCCATACTCAGAATTTTGGTATTGGATCGATTCCAAAAAATGATATCAGCGCATCCCTATATTTTATTTGTTTTTATATTTTATATGTAATTTGTAAAAAAATATTTTTTACATTGTATTATATATATATATATATATATATATATATATATATATATATATATATATATATATATATATATATATATATATATATATATATATAATTTATTTTATTTATTTATTTATTTTTGCAGCGAGAGAGAGAGAGAGATATTAGACATTTTATCAGCAAATTATACACTGTTAGATATTTTTATAGCAAATTCTCTTAATTGATGAGGTAAAGAAAACTTAAGCATCACATCCCTATTCAAGATCTTTCTTTAATAAAATCTTTAGTGTGTTTAGCTTCTTATAAGTCTAAAATTTCACTCATAATGACCTAAAAGGGTCCTAAACCTGCAGAACCCCTGGTTATATGAGATCTCAGTTGCAATGTGACTTTGGCTGACATCACCGTTTTAAGCAGGAAAGGTCTGAATACTAAGGCTTCACCTGACTGACTTCTGGGGTTAATTATTATTCTGCAGGACACAATCAGACCTTTGCTCAAAGTCAAGGGTGGCTGCGCAGTTGCTGGTAGCAAACTTTAAGGGATAGTTCACAAATTAAATGATAATGACAAGAAAACTCAAGAATTGTTTCAGCTTATTTTAAATAAGTCGTTTGAGCAAACAGCAAATATCATTTTTTGTGTAAATAAACAGCAATTTAGATTTAAAAAATGACGTTTGCTGTTTGTTTAATGTACTTAAAATAAGCTGGAATAACACAATTCTTGTGGTTTTTGAGGGGACAATTTAATAGTTTTAAGTTCAATTCAGTTGAATTTGTGAACACTAATAAGATAGCTTAATTACTTCATGTTGTCCCAACACAAATCGATTTTAGGGAAGCCAGCATTTTTATAGTCTACTTGGGGACTGTAATGCATGTCAATGGCGATCATTCCTTTGAAAGTTAAAAATGTAATACACAAGTAAAATTCAATGTATTGCCTGGAGCCACAGGAATAAAACAAAGTTTTCTAAAGCAAAACAGTCAGTCTGTTTATGAACATTAACATAATTTACATTAGTGGTGTAACGGATCTCAAATCTCACGGTTCGGATCACACTACAGTTTTTGAGTCACAGATTGGACAATTTTTCAGCAAAAAAGGGAGGGGACTAATACATTTGCTTTCCATTTATACAAATATATTACTGCAAAACCCATTGGTTTTAACAAAAATAATATAGAACCTGTAAATCTATTAAAAATTTAATAAAAAAAGAACCAGCTAAAAAAAAAAGGAAAATATTGAACTCAAAAAAATTATCTTTGCTACTGTTGCTGGTAATGCTAAATATAGCAATCTAACATCTTGCACAACTTATACTGTTTATTTCCAATTGATGAGTCAACAGTTCACACTTTCATTATAAGTGGATCACCTTTGAAAACCTATTCAGTGACATAATCTTAATGGTTGTTTGTCGCCACCTATTGGTTAAACACTGTAATTACTACAACATTCACAACGTCAAGTTCCATTAAACGGTGGTTTTAATCTTTACCATAAACATCAGTGTTTATATCTGAACTATAAACTGTTCTCTCAGAACTTCTGTGTTATTTAATGGTTTGTAACTAACTGAAAGTGTAAAAACTGAACCGCTTATAATCAAAGGCAGATTTAAAAGCAGCGCTTTGAAGGATTAATATGCAAATCATTATTATCATTTATCATTCATGTTGCGCGGGTTTGAAGTGAGATCACGATCTTTTAATGTTTCATTGTGCAGCTTTACACTGAATGTATTAATGCAGGCTAAACAAACAGTGACAGAAAACACCTTTAATTAATATCCTAAAAAAGAGTTTAGGTCCCACCACAACTTTTTCTGTCGTCATTATATTTTACAGGGAAGCCAAAATGCTTTCATACACGTGATTTAAAAGACTCAGGAGGCGATCTCTTTCTCTGCAATTGTTATAAATGTTGGATTAACCTACAAGTTCAAAAAAGATGTTAATCCGCAGATCACTTTTGTTTCGAACTGTGGGTCAACAACTGTGATCCGTTACACCCCTAATTTACATACATTAGCTTAAATGGGTAGTTTAATAATGTAGAAACATATGACTTTTGTTGTTTTAAAAATTCCTAAATCTTTTTATGACAGTTTTTCACATGGTGTCCAAAGATCCTTAAAGTCTTAAATTCCATAGTATGAAAGCAGTAGTATATAGTATAAAAATAAATTAAAATGCAATTATTTAAAATGTCTGAAATCTGTGTTTTAAATGTCTCAAAAATGCAATCGAACCGATCCCGTGAAGAAAATTTTGTTTCCTTTTTGATATGTACCGAAAATCTCTATTTGAAAAGTCTATTTGTCACCTAGAATAAAATAGGCTGACCCCAATAAAATACATGTCCTGGGGATTTCACTTATGAAGTGGTCAGAGTAGCTTGTTATGACTGTTGAGAACTGTTATGCTTTTTTAATATGTATGTTTTAAATATTAAAATAAGGGCTGCATGGTGGCACAGTGGGTAGCACAATCGCCTCACAGCAAGAAGGTCACTGGTTCAGGCCTTGGCCGGGTCAGTTGGCCATTCTCTGTGGAGTTTGCATGTTTTCCCTGTGTCTGCGTGGGTTTCCTCCGGGTGCTCCGGTTTCCCCCACAGTCCAAAGACGAGGTGTATAGGTGAATTGGGTGGGCTAAATTGTCTGTAGTGTATGTGTGTGAATGAGTTTCCCAGTGATGGATTGCAGCTGGAAGGGCATCTGCTGTGGAAAACATATGCTGAATAATTTGGCGGTTCAATCCGCTGTGGCGACCCCAGATAAATAAAGGAATTAAGCCAAAAAGAAAATGAATGAATGAATAAAATTAAATGAAAATAAATTACTTTATTTTCATGATTATTTGATTGAATAGAAAGTTTGAAGGAAATCATTTCTTTAACTAGAAATTTATTGTATAATTACAGTGTATATAATAATATATTTCGAAATTCTTAACTTTTTATTCATTATCTTTTCCCCTCTCTTTCAGGACACATTTACTAGAGCAAAGAACTGGGTGAAGGAGCTGCAGCGCCAGGCCAGTCCAAATATCGTTATTGCTCTGGCAGGCAACAAAGCAGATCTGGCCAACAAGAGAGCCGTTGACTTTCAGGTAAACTTTTAAAACCAAACCGACCTGTATGGCTTCTAAAATTATTATTATTATTATTATTATTATTATTATATGGTTTCCAAAAATTTTTAAAGTCTTAAAACATCGTAAATTTTAACTTACTTACTTATTAGGCCTTAAAAGTTCTACATTTACTGAAAAAAATGTCTCATAGGACTTAAATCCTTTTAAACAAGTCTTAATTTGTATTTGTTCATGTCTCCAATTACCAACAATCCATCTGTAAAATTAACCCAAACTCTATTTACCAATATGTTTATTTTTTTCAATGTCAAAAAATGTTAAAAAAAGTGCATGCATACAACTAGGCTTTGCTTGTTTTAACACATTATTTAAAATATGTGGCAAAGAAATAACTAATTACCGAAAAACCAAAAACCTCTTATCTGCATTATCAACTGGCCTATTAGAAAAATATCTTAGTGTTTAGTTCTGTATAAGTCTGAAATTGCATTCATAAAGGTCTAAAAGGGCTTAAATTTGACTTTGTGAAGCCTGCAGAAACCCTGTATTATTTTAAACACATGCTCATGTTCCCTTATAGGAGGCCCAGGCATACGCAGATGACAACAGCCTACTCTTCATGGAGACGTCTGCAAAGACCGCCATGAACGTCAATGAGATCTTCATGGCTATCGGTACGATTACTTCTCTTTTACTGACTCTCTTTAACAAAAACAAACCAAAAAAACTTTTTAAACAGCAACTTGACACTAGTTTCACTCACAGCAAAAACAATAAACCACACCTAATCACTCAAATATTGCTCAGGGCTCAACGGTTTGAAGGTTTCACTTTTGTTTATAGATAAATGTATTTTGAAGTGTGTGTGATAAAAGAAAATGGGTAAGTACAAGCCTTCAAAAGACTTATTATTCAGAATGCGTATGTGAATGATTAATAAACTAATCAAATCAACATACACTAACTCATTCTGAATGATCTTAAAAATCCCCAACTACTCCTAAATACAAATGATTTGTAAATAATGTGATACTTAATTTAGTCATGAAAAAATAATCATTAAAAAAGTATAAAAGTACAATTATTAAAAAAATGTTTCTTTTTTTGTTGCCCAGAATATATTTTAGAACTGTAATCACAAAACCATGATATTTTTATCCAAGGTAATCATGCTATTTTTATCCTAGGTAATCATACTGTCAAAATATTGCCCATGCCTATTCAAAATGCATGTAGAAAAGCTATAAAAAAGAACTACAGAATATTCCTTTACGTCCTTTCATTTGCCTATATATAATAATGTAATACTATTAGGGATGTAACAATATTGTAAATACCGTCATACCGCAATAGTAATTTTTTTCAATATTACCGTAGGCGCATGACTTAATAAAACTATATTTCTGAGAAAAGTTTGCTTAGGGAATGAAGTGAACGGGAGGTAGCGGGAACTACAATTCCTATCAGCCTAGGTGTGGCCATCATCCTTTGCAGTTTGTTGTTAGTACAGATCCAGTAATGCGGAAATGGAGTGTGTTGCTAGTAGAGGGGAAGAAAAAGAACTGGAAATGATCGAACCTAAAGCGGGTTTTAAATCGGATGTGTGGAAGCATTTCGGTTTCTTTCTAAAAAGATACGAAAAACGAGAAAAGGTGGCAGACAAAGAAAAAAAACGGGGAATACGACTAAAAACAGTCATGGGGACTGAAGAACACAGCACACTTGTTAGATAGATGCAGACATTAGCCCCTTTCACACATACAGACCTTTCAGGTTGTATGTGTGAACAGGTCCTTTTTGAAAATACCGGTAAATTCGTTTTGGCTATTTTCCGGAAAGAGAAGTTGTAACATTACCGGCAATTTGCCGGAATGCTGCGCTGTGTGAATGCAGAAGGAAGATTGCCGTAATAAGCGCGTGCACGTCTAGAACGTGCTGACGTGAAACGTCTGCTTTAGCCAATCACAACAGTCTGACGCATTTACATCCGCGCGGTTTGTGAGAATAAAAGTCTTTGAATATTTTTCCAGACACATTTAGCTGCTAGAAGTTAATCAGATCACGTTTATATGTTCTTCTTAATGCCAACTGTGTAAATAATCATCGATGAGATGCTTATGATAAGCCGTTGTTTGTTTACCTTCAAGCTTTGCGTGTGCCTGCGAAACAGCCTGTGAGCGCCTGCACACGCACATATTATGAACATCTCGACATGCGAAAGTGATCCTGCGAAAGTTGTTCACAATATTGATCATCCACAGAGTTTGTAATTTAGTCAAATGTTTACAAATACAAGCGCAGCCGTTTAAAGCTCATTTGTGGTGAATGATGTCAGAATTTACCGGTATTTTGGAATTGATGTGTGAATGCTCTTTTCCGGAAAAATTCTGTAACATGCTCGCCTGTGTGAACAGCGCTTTTTTGAATATACCGCTTAAGTCGTTCCGGAAATTTTCCAGATATTTACCAGTATCACTGTGTGAAAGGGGCTATTGACTTGTACCGCAAAGAGACCTCTATCTCACTCATGGCTTGTCCTCTCAAGTGTTGGAAAGACAATGCACAGCGTTACCCACTGCGGTCAACCTTGGCTAAATCATATCTCTCTGTCCCAGAAACCTCAGTCCCAAGTGAGAGGGTTTTTTTCTGTTGCAGGGGACATTGTAAATGCCCTGAGATCGCAGCTTTTGCCAGATTATATTTATATGATAATTTTCCTTAAAAAAAACCCATCTCTGAGTGAGTGATTAAATGTTTAATATGATGAGTTTTCAACAATACTAAATTGAAACGGTTTTTTTTCTACATAGCTTTATAGTTTTTTGTTATTAACATTGAAAAATTGAAGTTCCTGTTTCAAAACTTACAGATAGATGGCTAATTTGTATGTCATTGATATATTCAGTGCTAAGGTAAATAAGTACTTTTGACACTTTTTTCGAGTTTTGTTCATTAGTTTTGTTTTCCTGTAAATTACTCAATAAATACCGTACCGTGCCATTCATACCGAGGTATTACCGTATCGTGAAATTCTAATACCGTTACATCCCTAAATACTATATGTAATAATTATAATATATAATAATGAGTTTATTAGAATATATGACCAAAACACCCATCTTCTATGTTGGTTAACTCTTTTAGCCAAGAAGCTTCCGAAAAGCGAGCCGCAGGGTGGAGCGGGCAGCGGGGGACGGGCCCGAGGAGGGGTGGACTTACAGGAGACGGCGCCTCAGGGAAGAAGCGGCCAGTGCTGTGGAGGCGGAAACTAACCAGTGGACCAATCAGCTGGCAGATGCACCCGAGGACTGATTCAGACACACACAAAAAAAAACACACACACACACACAGTATGAATCCATAGTGTGAGACCCATTCACTTACGACCCAGCTCTTAAAAAAAAATATGGCCAGCGAGACTGTACTATACAGCCTCAGAACTGGAAACGGGCCACCCTTGTAAATCAACATTAATGTTGCCCTCCCAAACAAATACACACACGCGCGCGCATACACATTGAAACTACAACATGTGTGTCTCTGCCATCTATGGTGAGTTATTTGATTCGTCCTATGTAGAAATGAAACGGACACGTGATCTGATCTAATCGCACTTAAAAAACAAACCAAACGACAACAAAAGAGAAGAAATTCCAGACTGCTGCTGGTGGAAAAGCAAGTTGTCTCTCTCTCCCTTGTATTTTTCTCATGTGTATGACAAATTTATTTAACTCGCACTCCCTTTTGGTGGATGCATACTGCCAGTATTGAGTTGCATCTTTCTTCTCCTCGTTCACATCTCTGCTATTTGTCAGAGATGAAGAGAAAAGGTCGAAGAATGAGAAAGCAGGCCATTTTTTTTTTTCTTTCTCCCATCTCCACCAGGCCGTTCTGTAGATTCTGTATTATTTCTATTGTATTAGTCTCTCAGACGTTCCACTACTCCAGCACAGATGAGATCCAGTATATGATTTGATAGGCTTAGATGACTTCTTTTTCTAATCATTTTACATATATCTTGTATATCGAAATGCATTAACAGGTGGCATAACTCCATTGTGTTGTTGTTTCCTTCTTTCCTTTACATTAATGAAATACTTTTTTGAAATCAGACTCAGAGAAAATGAATACAAATTCCTCTGACCAAAATCACAAATATTTACGAGGGGGGGGAAGATATGTTTTCTGTACTTGTATTTTGTTTTTTTCTGTGAATAACGATCCCAAATCAATAGTCGGTTCAGCACCTTCGTAAGAATTGACTTGTTTTTGTACCTTGAGGTCTCTTTGAGTGCACTGGGTATTTCTTTGTCCTCTGACAACACATGTCATTTACCGTCAGTATGGCTCCCTCCTGTTGTTCATGGAAGGACATCTTATCTCGACTGGTGTTTTTTTTCCCAGCATCGCTTGTGAACTAGCATAACTAATGTGAACGGTGACACTCGGACGTCTCCAGCAGGCGCTGAGGAACGAGGGAAGCAATGGACAAACAAATAAACGGAAAAAAACCCACAAACCTAATAGAGCTTGTAATTTTACCAATAAAGGAGGGGAAGGTCTACTTTCTGACTGTTGTGTTATTTATGAACTCATTTTCTTTTCAGCTTAGTTTCTTTATTAATCCGGGGTCACCACAGCGGGATGAACCACCAATTTATCTACCATATGTTTTACGCAGCGAATGCCCTTCCAGCTGCAAGCCATCACTGGGAAACATTTACACACATACACTATGGATGATTTAGCCTCCCCAGTTCACCTATACCACATGTCTTTGGACTTGGTGGGGAAACCGGAGCACATGTTAACTCGCACAAACATGGGGAGAAGATGCAAACTTCACACAGAAATGCTAACTGATCCAGCCGAGGCTCAAACCAGTGACCTTATTGCTGTAAGTGCTACCCACTATGCCACCAGGACACCTCTTATATATTAATATCCGTGCTAATTCAGAGGTATTTTCCCTTTCCTGCTATGAATATAGTGAGTCCAGGAGAATATTTGCAGTTTTAAACTTTAATGCACTTCTTAAATGTTGGTGAAAGAGTCGGTGCTTTTGTTTATAGTCTTTTTTTTGGCACTAAATGTTATTCATAGTCAGTCATGATTAAGTTATCATGCAAGTAGAAGTTTCTATGATTTTATGAATATAGATGGTGTAATTTTTTATGCAATTTTTACATCAGCATGTTGTTATTATGTAATGTGACAAACGTATTGTTGTCTGATGAGTCCACCTTCACTGTCATTCCCACACCCGGGAGAGTTTCGGTGTGGAGAAGCCCCAAAACAAGCATCCCACCCAGACTGTTGCATGCCCAGAGTGAAGCATAGGGGGTGGATCATAGATGGTTTGGGCTTCAATATCAAGGCATTCCCCAGGTCTAATACTTGTGCTTGATGGGTGCATCACTGCCAAGGTCAACCGAACTATTTTGGAGGATCATGTCCACCCAGTTATTTGAACGTTGTATCCTGAAGGTGGTGTATCAGGATGATAATGCACCAATACACACTGCAGGACTGGTGACAAAGTTAAACATCTCCCATGGCCTGCACAGTCACCCATCCTAAATATTACTGAGCCACTTTGGGGTTGTTTTGGAGGAGTGAGTCAGTTGTATGTCATTTCCAAAATGAATTGATGTTGTATTTGTTGCAAAAGGAGGCCCTACACCATACTAATGAATTATCAGTTTCATTGTCCAACCCTTCACACATGCACACACATTTTACTCAAACATAATTTTATTATTATTATTATTATTAGACATTAAAATGGTGCCGTTGAAACATCAAAACACATTCTGCTAATTAACATAAATGCACTGATATAAATATATGTTTTATGAATACATGTATAAGTGATTTGGTACAACAATAACCAGCGTTAAACCAGCGTTTTTGGCCATTTCCAGCCTGGTCTTAGCTGGTCAGGCTGGAAAATGACCCGCTGAAACCAGCTAAACCCAGCCTTAAGTATAAGTTTAAGTTGGACAGAGTTGGCTTTGGGCTCCCACCCAGGTTTAGCTGGTTTTAGCTGGTCATTCCCAGCCTGACCAGCTATGACCAGGCTGGAAATGGCCGAAACCCCTCCATAACCAGCCTGGCCAACCAGGTAAAACCAGCCTAGACTGGTTTAAGCAGTTTTTTCCAGCAGGGAAGTGTTTAATGGGATAGTTCACACAAAAAAAATGAACCTTTACCTTTCAAATGTTTCCAAACATTTAGAAGTTTGATAAAACAGGATATTGTGAAGAAAGACGAAAAACCTGCATTGACTAACAATTGAGGGTGTCGGCGAACTGTCTCTTTAATGCCCCCCAGTGGAAAGTTGTAGCGTTTAATTACGAACTACTGCATACTACATTTCCCAGCATCCCCTCATTGTCGAAAACCATCACAAAACTTTATTCAAGCCGCCCGGTTTGGAAACGAGCACGGAGATCCGTAGGGGGGAAGTGAGTGAGCACGGAGATCCGTAGGGGAAGTGTGGCTGCTGTTATGGCGGACCCGGCGGCACAGAGCTCCGCGCAGCCCCGGCTTCAGCAAGCGCAGTCCAGCGGCCCGACCGGCTCCAACTCGAACCCCGGAGCCGGGAGCAGCGACCCGGCCCGACCGGGCCTAAGCCAACAGCAATGGTCCAGCCAGAAGAAAGCCCAAGTCCGTTCGTTTCCGCGGGCGAAAAAGCTGGAGAAACTCGGAGTGTTTTCATCCTGCAAGGTAACCGAGAGCTCGCCTCATAACAATGGAGAGACAGAGAGAGAAACCGGGCCTGACATGTGTCACATCTTCATCCACACTCACGATTTTTTTTTTACCTCTTACTAATGCTGTTTATGTAAGAATAATACTCATAAACTTAAACATGACATACCGCAGGGTAAACATGAGGCACTGCAGGTTTAATTGGGAAAACAATTTACTAACATTTTTCACCATACATCCACATTTATTGCTATTTTTTAGTTTTACTTAAAGCTTTTCTTTAATGTTGTGTTTAAATGTGCAAATTAGACAATATATAATTAAGCAGACATTCATTTGCATGCATTTCTAGCTCGAAAATCTAAAAATTGCGTTAAAGAGATTAAAATTTACTCACTATTTACTATTGAGGTAAAGTTGGTTTTAAATTATCGGTACATTCGTTTAATGACATGCTCCCTGTATTGTTTACCATGGTACTTTAAATGTTTGGTCTGAAAACACATTTTTTCTTTTTCCACTCCACCATGACTTTAAATTCTATACTGTACATTATTTCTGTTAAATGACAAGACTTTTGTCTAAGCAAAGTCAGACCTTACTGTCCTAATGAAATACAAATACAACAAGGCATGATCATAGTTTATTTAGGAAAATAACTAATCTACAGACCTTTGCCTTTCATATAAGCCACTTTTGATACAAAATGATCAACTAGAAGTCAGGTTATTATTTGCTGTTCCTAAACTTGGATAGATGACAAGACTTTTGTCAGGTAGTGTATTTTATCCTTTTATCACCACTGCATAAACTTGCCACTCTGAATGTTTTGATTGTGTTATTCTGATGTTTAGCGTCTGATTCCTCTGCACTCTTCTTATCTCAGGCGAATGATGCTTGCAAGTGCAATGGCTGGAAAAACCCCAATCCACCAACAGCGGCTCGTATGGAGCTCCAGCAGCAGGCCGCCAGTCTGACGGAGACCTGCCGAAGCTGTGGACACTCTTTGGGTAGGAAGAATCAGACCTGGGGCCTCTACCGTGAAGCTGGATTAGCTGACTAGCCAGTTAAATGTTGGTTTAGTTTGCACCAATCTTGGGTTTTTAGTAATATGAAGGCAGCTCAACATTAATCACTAGTGTTTGCCATGGTATTAAAGGGCAGCAAAGCTAAGATGAGCTACCTTTATGGTATCTAAATTCAGAATTTGTTACAAACTAAACTGAAAGTCAACTGGTTAGCCAGCTAATCTAAGGGTGTACTCACACTATGTACAGTTGCCTTGAACATGTGCCGAAGTACGCTTGTCCCCTTCCCTCTCCCCCAATGGCCTGCACATACATTGTATCCGAGCCGGAGATGCTTACGTCATCGATGATGCGACTGTTCAGTTTAACAGAAGAGAAACGCTCTCGCTCAGCACAGTAGAGATTCCTTTATATCGTTATATAATTTTAGTCGTTTGAGATGCAGTGACACACAGTCAAATAATTCGCCGAACAGATCAGCCACTTTTGACGCTCATAAACAGTCATAAATTCCTTGTGCTGCAGGTATTAGGAGGTTTGCTGAAGGTGCAGCTGATGTGCAGTGAGGGGTTTAAGTCTTTTTATAAACTACGACAGTTTGCATTCATTGAACCGTAAGAATGTTTATTAAACACATATGAAACAATTCCATAAAAGTCACGTCATGTCTTCAGTTTCGGGCTCAGGTGTACTTGCACTCACACTACAAGTGTACTGCACCTAAGCCCAAGAGAAGCACTTTGGCACACCTCTTCCAAACGGGCCAGGGCTGGCCAACTGAACCGCACCTGAGCCCGATTCAGAACACGCAGACATCTAAAAACGAACCGGGAAATGGGCCTGGACACGGTTCAGATAGCAGTGTGAGTACGCCTGAAGCCAAATTACATGATACAGGTCCATGAAGCTTTGTTTGCTATCAAGAAGAAGACTGGTGATAAGTTTTAGCAGGGATTAGGGCTGCACAAAATTAGAAAAATCCAACATTGCAATATATATATTTTTTTCCTGTGATATATGTACAGTTGAAGTCAGAATTATTAGCCCCCTTTTGATTTGATTAGATTTTGTTTTATATTTCCCAAATGATGTTTAACAGCAAGGAAATTTTCACAGTATGTCTGATAATATTTTTACGTCTGGAGAAAATCTTATTTGTTTTATTTCGGCTAGATTAAAAGCAGTTACTAATTAAAAAAAAAAAAAAAACATTTTTGGGACAAAATTATTAGCCCCTTTAAGCAATTTTTTTTTCAATAATCTACAGAACAAACCATTGTTATACAATAACTTGCCTAATTACCCTAACCTGCTTAGTTAACCTTATTAACCTAGTTAAGCCTTTAAATGTCACTTTAAGCTGTATAGAAATGTCTTGAAAAATTTCAAGTAAAATATTATTTACTGTCATCATGTCAAAGATAAAATAAATACGTTATTAGAAATAAGTTTTTAAAACTATTATGCTTAGAAATGTGAAATCTATTAAACAGAAATTAGCGAAAAAAATAAACAGGGGCGCTATTAATTCAGGGGGGCTAATAATTTTGACTTCAATTGTATGTATTGCGATTATATTTTATCTATTCAGTTTTACCAAATGACTTGACGAATGAATTTGTGGTTCAATTCTCACTATTAACAAACCTTTAACTATGACATTTATGACTATGATGTCTGGATGAACAGCCTCAAAGCCAAGACGAACAAAATCTGCCATGTCTTGTTGTTTACGAGGCTGTCTAAAAGCGCGAGTGGTCTTACTTTCTCCAGAGAGCTCGCGATCACTCGCCGCACGTCTATATTTAATATAACGAACTTGAGCTGATGATGTTAACACGCGCATGATTATTGAAGTGCTTCTGACATCCTTTCAGAAACAGACAAACAGGAGAGGGAAGCAAGATAAAACAAAGAAGCTTGAAAAAAACATAGTAGCAAATGATTCTTTTAGCAACCTAAAACAAACAAACTGCCATGTTTAACTATTATCATCACCTTCTGAACTATTGTGAACCTAGAATGTTACAGGTTACATGTGCTGGTGAAGATTAAAGACACATATGAGTAGGGATGGTACTGAAACTTGGTATTTTATCGGTATCAATGCTACATTATAAAAGACAGAAATATCAACAAGCTCTGACGTTAACGGTTCTGCTATCTGTACTGGAGAATCATTGCTGAATAAACATTACTTAAAGTAGCATAATGTAACTGACCAACCTTTTCTTATTTACGATATTTGATATTCGTCTGCACAGTCAGCAATCTCATGAGAAATGCTCGTGTTTCTGGTGAGCGCGTCAAGTATAAAAGCCTTCACAGTTATCGGCTGTGCGCTCGAACTCTGGAGGCTCGCGCTAAGCGCACACACAGCTCGTGACACAGACTCGCGCTCACACAGCTCGTAAGCTTGCGGAGTAAACCAGAAAACCAGGCGTGTGGATAGCAAAATGCCCGTTGCAACAAATGCAGCAAGTTATTTTCTTGTATAAGCGGAAACACAAGCAATCTGGCTAAGTGAAAGTATCTTTAAAAAGTGCATTAACTGCAATGAAACGTTTTGACTGCCTAGCTACTAATGGTAACGTTACATCATCCACATCGTTATGTCAGTAGACAATCACAAAAATTATTATGATATTAATGGTTAAATAAACACACATTCGGTTACAATGAAAACAATATTTTTTCTGCAGTAGCCTAAATAAATACTAAACTTTAAAAATGCTTATACATCAGCTGTATAAATATGAATAGCCTAATAATAAACCTTGCTTATTAAAAAATTAGTAAAAAAACGCTTAATTTTGCAATGCAAGTTGCCCCAAAAATGTATTAAAATCACAGTTAACTCCCAAAACATTGTTAACTCATTTATGTGAATGTGTTAATGAAAAATCATAAGCATTATCACATTTAACTGCATTTTGCCACTCAAAGAGGCTATTTACAACTGCAGCGAGCCCAATAAACCAAGTAATATCCCGACTTATGCCAGAAAAGTCAAACATGTTGATTTTCTCCAGAAGAGTGGTTGAAAACGGAGTCATTTTCCTTCAAACCACTGTACATTCTTTTATATATACATATATATATATATATACATATAAGAGTTATAATCAAATCATGTTCATAGAAAGGTTAGAAATGAACATTTATACACAAGTATTTATGTGCATAAAGCTTCTGTTTTGTGAGAAGTACTTCTCGTATGATATGTGAACAACCTGTAAAGCTTTACTATAGACATGTTCTCGAGCGAGAATGACGTCAGCTGTCATACACCACGCCCATTTGGTACCATTGGTACCCTTTTGGCATTGGAAACGCAAGTCTGGTAACGGTGACCCATACCGTACCACTTAGTTTCTTCCTGCACTTTTTGGTATTTGCAGTGCAGTTGCAGACCTCAATCTCGGAACATTTGTTTTCTGCCACCTGTTCGTGAGCTGCACGTTGCTGTGTTTCCCTTCAATGACAGAAATAGATAAAACAGTCAAAAAGCTTTTTAAAGCACCGCTGAACAGTGCCATCATAAACATTGAAGGCTGAAAATGAATTTGTCAGTAAGTCACAAAAGTAGCTCTCAATCGCTAGACTTCCCAAACACCAACAACAGTTTAGATTCAAAACTGCAGTTCATGTGTTCCAGAACAGAATTCTGTTCATGACATCACACATTCTGCTGAGCTTCACTGAGTGACTGTTCTGAACTATGAGACGCTGCAAATGCTCACATTCATATAGCAGTGGTGCAAATGACACGCGTTTCCAAACACTCCCTCTTCCCCCTTACCTGTTGTGAACATTTAAACATTCTATAATATGTGGTCTTAATCTTTGTGCAACATTAACAATTTTGTCCTTCATTTTAAAAAATAATAATAAATCATTTAAAAAGATTTATTGACTTCTTACTCATTTATTTTCATGAATCAAATTTTCCAGGAGGCACTAAATAATGGGTAACACTTTATAACAACTACACACTATGAACCATTTATTAAGCATTAGCAAATAGTGAATTCATTATCTGTTAAGCATTAACTCTACATTAATAGACATTAGTAAGCAGTTTATAACTGCAGCTTCAAATGCTGTACTATTGACTTATAACCACATTTAAAATGTGCTTATTAATTTTACTTTCATACTTTAATGATTTATTTTTCATTACTAAATGAAGTATTGCATTATTTACAAACCAGTTATTAAAGCATAGTTAGTTGTTTTTTTAAGATCATTCCGGATGAGTTAGTACATGATTTATAAATTATTTGAATGAACATTTATAATTGTTATTATTAAGGCATATACTAATAGTTAATTTGTATGTTAAGATATGCTTTACTAATTCCTTATAAATGACAATTAAAGGCTCAGTTAAATTCTAAACAGGAAAAATGACAAAAACGACTTCATTCAATCCTGTTCGCTTGAAGATACACAAATGAAACAGTACTTTGAATGAAAGATTAATCTTTGTAACCTTATCTAAAATAAAATTAATGTACAGTTTAAACATTATATTGTTAAATTATTATATTGATGTTGTTTTATAAAGTTTTATGTTTTATTTTGTCACTGCTGTTATGAACTTTACAGTAATTAAATTTTTTAGATACGATTGCAAATAGTATTGTTCATTTGATACTGAGCCTTTAATTGTCATTTATAAGGGATTTATAATGCATGAATAATCCTCACTTTAGATTAGGTCACAAATTGTTTCTTTGAATTAATTTTCCAAAATCTGAGGTAAATAATCTATTATTGATCCAAATTCTTAAAAAAAAGATATCCCAGCTCAAACAATTTCAAGATTAAGCAAAGCACAACAATACATTTACTTTCCGTTTATTGTAGGCCACGAAAATGTGTCTTCTAGCTAATCGATCACTGGAAAATCAACATCTTTTTAGGGAAATCGACATCTGGTTAAGCGTGGGATGTTCTTCTGTGTGTGTTTCTTTTTAGCGGAGCATGTGTCCCACCTGGAAAACGTGTCTGAGGAGGAGATTAACCGGCTGTTGGGGATGGTGGTGGATGTGGAGAATCTCTTCATGTCTGTCCATAAAGAAGAAGACACGGACACCAAGCAAGTCTACTTTTATTTGTTTAAGGTAAAGGCGTTTTTCTCGTTTTTGAAGAACTTAAGCTTTATCTGTCAGCTGAATATTGAAAAAGGTTCATCTCTGTTGTTGTGTTGCTTTTCTTAGCTGCTGAGGAAGTGTATTCTGCAGATGGGGAAACCAGTGGTGGAGGGCTCTCTCGGTAGCCCTCCTTTCGAAAAACCCAACATAGAGCAGGTATGTCCATGTCCATGTGTGAGTTCATTTGAAATGATACAATATCACTTGTTTGTAATACATATACCTACATCGCTCTCTTTCTCTTTCTACTTGCTTAGTGTTTATGTGTCTCTTTCTCAAAAATCTAATAATAAAATTATTGTTAAATTATTAATATTTTTTTCTTTCCCTTTAAAAGATCAACTTGTATGTCAAATTCTGTCAAAATACTGGTCTTTTCAAATCATTATCTGTTTAAACAAACAAAGTATTAGCCGTAAGGAAGAAATTTAACCCATGCTCATTCTGGAAACATTACCCCGCAGACGTTTCTGGAGACCGCGATTTCCGTGGCCGGAGGTACGTAGGGGCGTGTTTTTTTTTTTTTTTTCGAGCGAACGCTACGGGGCAGTGTGACGCCACTCCGCTCCTCCTCTTTGCTCTCGCCGGCTGACGGCTCACCTCCATGTGGAGAGCTTTCCCGCCGCAACCAGTTTGTCTTAGCTCGCAGCATTACGTCGGCGGAGCGGAGGCCTGGAGGGAGAAGGTGCCGGGCATGGCGACGACGGGGATCGAGTCCGGGGAAGAGTGGTTCCAGAAATCAGGTAAGATGAAAAATAAAATTCAAAAAAATAAAAACAAACGAGTTCGCGACGGGGCGAGATCCGAAAACGCGGTCAAAATCAGACAAAGGCTTTTGCTTTTTTTCTGGACGGCTTCTGCAAATCGTCGCTTGGGTTTAGGGAAGGAGGAGGAGGAGTCGATCGTTCAGTCGTTTAGCCAGTCAGTCGGATGGACAGCCGCCTCAGCGCCTCTCGCGGCCTCTCGCGGATTCGCGAAAACAAAAACTGCTCGAATACGTACCTCCCGGAACATATTTCGCGGTCTCCAGAAACGTCCGCGGGGCTACGTTTCCACAATGAGCCCGGGTTGAAGAAATTTCTTTAAAATTATAGCATTTATTAGAATTAATCCATAACATCAACATTACACTGACCTAAATAATATGAAGCTTTATTTTCATCTGTATACACTTGTTAAGTTGTGATTATAGAGTACTGTATCAGGGCGTAAGCCTGTGAACTGTGAACATGATCGTTTATAACAACATTTTAACCTTATCACACATTAAAATCAATCTCTTTTAAAATCGTGAAGTACACGGTCTGTGGACTCACCACAGAAACCTATATTATAACAATTTATGCAAAAAAAAAAAAAAAAGGTACCTCTTTCTGGCCTTCTGATATGAGCCATACCAGCAAACAATTTTGTTTCTAATAGACATCTAAACGTAGACAGCTTGGCTAAAACAAAGGTAAACTTGGGCTGTCAGTGAAAATCTAATAGACATCTAAGAATTGCTCAAAACTAGACTAGTCATCAAACAGACAGATTAGACAGACTTTATATGTGTTGTCATTCATTTCTGTTTATTGATTACTAGTCTAGTGTTTTCCTATTCTAATGCTGTGTTCACACCAGACATGGCATGCATGGATAGATCGTTCTATTAGTGCTTAAATCACTAAGCTTTTCACTCATCATAGCACACATGCTGCTGATGATGTGACCATAAAACGGATTTGATTTAAATAGACGCATCAACATTTTGAGTTTACTCCCTTCATTTACGCGCCAATTCCACTTCATTCACACATCAAATTTACTTCACAGCAGACACAAATTCGTGTCCCGGGCAGGGTTTCTGTCTGCCCAGTGACTCTAGCTTCATTGCTAAATGGCAAACATTGATTTAATTGGGAGAATAGCTGTGTTTATGTGCTTTAGGAAGGCTGAAAAACAGCGTTAATTCGTTTTGAGTCCCCTAGATCCTTTTAGAGGTGCATCCAGCTGTTTACTTTTACTCAGAATTGCGACTTTATAACTCAGAATTCTGAATTTATAATTAAATTATTTATTTTTTTATAATTTATTATTATTATTATTATAAAAAATATATATATATCATTGGCGATGCAGTGGCGCAGTGGGTAGCACGTTCGCCTCACAACAAGAAGGTTGCTGGGCCGCTGGTTCGATCCTCGGCTCAGTTGGTGTTTCTATGTGGAGTTTGCATGTTCTCCCTGCGTTCGCGTGGGTTTCCTCCGGGTACTCCGGTTTCCCCCACAGTCCAAAGACATGCGGTACAGGTGAATTGGGTAGGCTAAATTGTCCGTAGTGTATGAGTGTGTGTGTGTATGTGTGGATGTTTCCCAGAGATGGGTTGCGGCTGGAAGGGCATCCGCTGCGTAAAAACTTGCTGGAAAAGTTGGCGGTTCATTCCGCTGTGGCGACCCCAGATTAAAAAAGGGACTAAGCCGACAAGAAAATGAATGAAGGAAAATTTGGCATTCAGTGGCGGGAACAGGCTTCCATAGGGGGCACATTAATAGCATGCAAAACCAATTAAAAAAACCCATATAAAAAAAGGCATCTATCACTGCAAAAAAACACATTTGGTGTGATCAGGGCCAGTTGCTAGTGTTTTTCTTTTGGTCTCACTAAAATTGGAATTAAGAATTGTGCAATATGTTAGAATGCTACGTGGCATCATTTATAAAAATGTTAATAAAGGTTCAAAATAAGAATAATTTTGTTTTACTGGGCCAGTAAAAATTTTGTTTGGGCAAGTGAAAATATGAACAACTGTCCTAACTGGACAATATTTAATAAAGAGCCATGTTTGCCATTTTAACTTGGCAAATGCAGAAACGAAGACATGCATAAATGTTGTCATTTAAATTTATATTGTAGCAATATTTCTCCATTAAATATCGGTCATTGTTAAGGTATCATATCAAATTTAGAAATTCCTGTATTGTGGCTCCACTAGTGTGTTGTATATAAGGAAGCTGGCCAGTTCACAAGTAAAGCCTTCTGCTGATTCCAGTCTTTAAAATATATAGATAGTTCACCTAAAAACGAACATTTCCTAACCATTACTTGCACTAAAGTGGTTTTAAACTTTGATTAATTTCATTCTGCAGTTAAAAAAGGTTCAGAATTTTTCAAGACTTCTATAGGTAGGAACTAAAAAAAATACTATGGAAGTCAATTATTTTTTCAGATTGTCTTCCTCGGTGTTTAAATATCTTATTAATAATATTCATATTAATCTCATTAATCTAATATGTTCTCTTAAAACCTGTCTTTGTTTGTTTCAGGGGGTGTTGAACTTTGTTCAGTATAAGTTCAGTCATTTGGCTCCTAAAGAGAGGCAGACCATGTATGAGCTCAGTAAGATGTTTCTCCTCTGTCTGAACTACTGGAAGCTGGAGACACCGTCACAGTTTCGGCAGAGGGCTCAGAAAGAGGACGCAGCGGCATACAAAGTCGATTATACTAGGTGCTTGTGTTACTGTGTTCTATTCTAAATGCACGTTTGTAGGATGTGTAAATATAAACACACACACACACACGTAAGGTATAGAACAGAGTGTGATCTCATTTCCTCTATGTTGTATGTATTTACTATGTGAAAATGTTTAGGATTTATTTCATATGAAGTCATTTACTGTTATTACATTATCAAGTACATCTAATGTGTGACCAAAAAAGATGGTCAGTTTACTATTTTGAAATTAGGTTTGCAAATGTACAGTGGGTACGGAAAGTATTCAGACCCCCTTAAGTCACAGCAAACGGTCTTAATACTTAGGACAATGTGATATTATGTTTTCCTTTTTTGATAAATCTACAAAAATGTCAGTAATTCTGTGTTTTCTTGTCAATATGGAGTACTGTGTTTACATTAATGAGGGAAAATTTACTTAAATGATTTTAGCAAATGGCTGCAATATAACAAAGAGTGAAAAATTTAAGGCCGTCTGAATAATTTCCTTACCCATTGTACATCTATCACAACAAATGTCAAACTGAGTTTTCTTTTCCTTTTGCAAAAATTAATGTACACATTTTTAAAAAATAATCAATAATTTAGAACAGTTAAATTGTTTATATTGTTTTATAATGATTTACTCCCCAAACTTATTGCAGCTTCCGACCCAGAATATTATATTCTTTTGAAATATAAAAAAAATACAGAAATATCTATTTAATGCATAAAAATATGTTGTTTTGAAGTTTATTCATCAGAAAATCCCAAAAGAAAAGTTTGTTTCCACAGAAATATTAAGCTTTATTAATTACATAAAGCTTTAACATTTAATAACAGTGTTAGTTAAGCACAACATAAGCATATTGAAAGGAAATTTTATGTGGATCATGTTACACTGAAGGCAGCTGAAAATTTACAACATAGGAATAAGTTCAATTGTAAATAAAATATAGGGAATTAGAAAACAATTTCCATTTGTAATGCTTTTTCATAATATTTATGTATTTACCATCTGTGAGGATTAGAGACTTTCAAACACAATAAAATATCAAATTTGAGTCTATCTTAATCTGAATATACAGAGTCATTAATCTAATTACTGTTCATTTGTTTTATTACTATTATTTCTGTGTGTGTGTGTTTTCAGGTGGCTGTGTTACTGTCACGTTCCTCAGAGCAATGACAGCTTGCCACGGTATGAGACCTGTCAGGTGTTCGGCCGCAGTTTGCTGAAGTCCATCTTCACTGTCACCCGCAGACAGTTACTGGAGAAGTTCAGAGTGGAGAAAGACAAACTGCCGCCAGAGAAACGCACCCTCATCCTCACACATTTTCCAAAGTAAGACACGTTACCATGTTATCAATACAAACTTCAAAACTATCACTCTCTCATATCCTGAGTGTGTGTGTGTGTGTGTTTGTGTTAGGTTTCTTTCCATGTTGGAAGAGGAAATCTATGGAGAAAACTCTCCCATCTGGGAGGCAGACTTCACCATGCCAGCCTCAGAGGGCACACAACTGGGCCATCAAACAGGTGTGTGTTTTTATGGAGCCAGATCAGTTTCAAAAATAATACATTTACAAAATTAATTTAAAACTTGCACAGCACAATTCACATTCACAAAATCCAATTTGTAAATTCAAAGCACAATTCACAAATACTACTCATAAAGATAAATATAACTCGCATTCATAAAGATAAATATAACTCGCAAATCATAAATATTTTTTACAGGATGAATTGGATTTATCTGTTAATAAATCGTGTTTTAAATTTGAATACACAAATTGCATTTGTGTATTTTTGAATCGTATTCGAATTACGAATTAGATTAGTGAATTTACGAATCATGCTTTGAACTTATGAACTGGTTTTTGTGTAATTACAAATCATGCTTTGAACTTATGAACTGGATTTGTGTGTTTACAAATCGTGTTTTGAACTTACGATATGGATTTGTGTATTTTTGAATCGTCCTTTGAACTTATGAACTGGATTTGTGTATTTACGAATCGTGTTTTGAACTTACGATATGGATTTGTGTATTTTTGAATCGTGCTTTGAACTTACAAATTGGATTTGTGTATTTTGCAAATCGTGCTTTGAACTTATGAGTTGGATTTGCGTATTTATTAATCGTTTCAAATGTATGAACAGGATTTGGGTGTATACGAATTGTTTTGTATTTTGAATCGGATTTATGTATTTAGAACAAAAAATTTGTGTTTTGATCTTGCGAATTAGATTTTATAAATGTGACTTTTGTTGTGGAAGTATGAATAATATTTTGTAAATATATTATTTTTGAAATTTGATCTGGCTCTATAGTTTTTGGTGGTTCCAGGGTAAAAGTATTGTAATCGATTGTAATTATCGGCAGTATTTTTTGAGACTTTTTTCAACATTCATGCCAAAGTGATTTTTCACTGGCAATGAAATGAGTGAATGTGCAAAATTACTCTTGACGTTACACACCACAAAAAAAAAAAAAAAACTCCAGTAAACATAGTGTCGCTGCACAATGACGCTCGCTTATTACACAGAAGAAGATAGCACCCTCATGCTTTTAACTGGTCTTTATTGCACAGGGTTTTCCACTTCTGTTTTCCCCCCTTCACTACAACACAAATACCTGTTTAAAAAAGTTACAAGCTAAGAAAGAAAATGAAGTGGAATGAAACTCACTATTGAATCCTTCTTGATAATTCCTGTGTGCTCTTCTACACCTTTTTTTACTTGAGTGCTACCAAGTCAGGTTTTTACTGTAACTACAGCAGCTCAGGACATGGAACAAAAGTGCCAATATCATTCAGGGCTCGAAATTGCGACCATTTTGGTCGCATATGCGCCCGAAAATTAATCTATGCGACCTCATAATATATATGGGAGCATTAGTGCGACTGCAGATAATGGTTGTAGTGCGACCTGTTTTGATTTTTTGTAAAAACGTGCTGAATCGCTCTTCCCTGCCGCTATATTGGTTCATATTAGCTGTCAATCACTCAAGGTATTCCGCTGTCAGATGACATGGAAGGAGCTTTTATGACCACAGGAAATGCAAACGGCTGAAGAGTGAAAACTTAACTTAAAGCACACAGGTTTGCAAACCCCACCTAAAGTTGAGGCGCAGATGAGAGCGATCATGACACGTCACGTGGTGAGTAATGATCCACCAGCTGAGATCAATCGAGTACGCGCTTCTTAGAGAAGGCGCCCGAATCTCCATGCTTTGCATTCACTGCGTGTTCAGCGCAAATGTCCGCTAAAAGTCAAATCTAATACTGTACATATCATCGCCAAAGAAGCTCGCCTTTACTAAGTACAAAACAGCAGTACAAAATAAATATTTCTTACTGCAATGCTTCATTTTTGTTTAATGCAAACTATACAATTATTTTTCATAAAGTAACAGACTTTTTATAGCAGATAATTCATGCACATTCAAGGCAGTATCATAATGAGAAATGGAATTCATTGTTACTATTGTCATTTTTTATCATCATTAATATTCTATGGCCTAATTATTAGACATTCATTTTGGAATTATTGCACACAAATATCAATGTCTTTGCAGCATTAGTTAGATAGTTGTTTCTGGTTTTTGTCAGTCCTATTAATGTTGTTTTAAAGTACAATAAATCCCTTAAAAAACAATTTGCAGCTGTGCTCATTCATTTTTGGTGGGTGCTCCTAAATTTTTTCTGGTGCTCCTAAAAATTTTTTGGTGCTCCTAAATATTTGAAGTTGGGAGCACCGGTGCTACCAAGTAAAAAAGTTAATTTCGAGCCCTGTCATTGGCTCAGGTTTTTTTCTAATTATAAAAAATAATAATAATTTATAATGCCTGATGTTTTTTGCTTTGAGATGCACGCTCACATTATCGACCTTTATTTCAGTCACAAAGTGTTAAATGTTCACAATAAACCGCCCAATATGCACAAGTCTTTAAAGCAGGGGTGTCAAAAATACAGCCAACAAAACCATCGAATCAGTCAGAAGCCGCCTTTCCACTGCACACGACATTTGGAAACAACTGTCGGAATACACCCCCTTGTGGCAGTCGCACAGTATTTTCAGTTCTGACTTGGACTATGGGAGAGAAGCTGTTCTCGCAGTGTCCGAAATAATAAGGGAGTGGAAAAGCAAGAGCTTATATTCTCTGTGCATTCACCATGGTTGAATGAATGAATGAATGAATACTAGAAACTCATACACCGCTAAAAATATTGGAGGGAATGTGGAGACAACATAAAAATATATATTTTTATTACTTAATTACTTACATTTATCAACAGAATTTTATTTTTATTTTTTAATATACACTTAATATACACATAGTCTCAGGAGTTCAAATAAGTCAACGGATCCGCATCTCAATTCGGATCTGATTATTCCGCACAGAGATACCGAGATAATCTGAACTCCACGCAGCTTCCGGACTACTCTCCATTGGAAATGAATGACTTCCAGTCTGTCGCTTGTCATTTGTCGTGTGCAGTGGAAAGGAGGCTATACAGTTATATAAAAAAATAATAAACATAAAAAGCAGTATTATGAGAACAAAACAGTCTTCACTACAATATTTTATTTGAGACTCAACAGACAGCTTAAAATGGAAAAAAATTAATTATCTTAGATTATTCATATGTTAAAGTATCGGATATACCTAAACTATTTTGATTACAACAAATCTTAGTTACAAAATGTCTATTATCCTATCTGAATTTCAGCTCTAGTGGCGGCATCTTTTTGTATACGCAGTTGTACCATAAGTTATACCAAATCAGTTTTAGTCTTCATCATTTGAAAATGCATGCAAAGTGTGTTTGCTTTTGCATTCTCAGAATGTCAACAACACAAACTGTTTATGACCATTTGCTGCCATTATGCCTATTTTTAATACAAACTACTGATGGCTCATTTTAGGCATTTTTTTTTTTATTTTTTAAGAGGAAATAATTGTATTTATTGTGTATTTCAAAGTTTTAAATTTTGCGGACATTTTATATTCATAAACCTATATGTCACACACCACAAAAAGGTCATGCTTTGTTGAAAATGTGTTTCACTGTAGTTTTGATTATGCAGTTTAACAGCAATGCATCTGCCATTGTGTTTGCCCACATAGAGAATTAGCTTTTAATGCTAGATTGCTTTAAATCCCTTCTTTTTTTTCTCTCTATGTCAGTACTGAGTCCAGTGTCCATCTCCGGCTCTCCTCACAGTAAGGGCAGCAGCGCCTCTGCTCTGGGTGTTACAGGTTTGGACGTAGCTTCCTCTGAACCAACAATCGGTAAGAACATCCAGTTGCATATTTTAATGTCAACTTTTTACCTTAACGTACCTTTGGCATGATGACAGTACATAGTATTTGACTATATATTTTTCAAGATGCTAGTATTTAGCTTAAAGTGACATTTAAAGGTTTAATTAGGTCATCTAGGCAAGTTAGGGTAATTAGGCAAGTCATTGTGTAACAGTGGTTTGTTCTTTAGACTATTGAAATAAATATTGTTTAGGGGGGCTAATATTGACCTTAAGATGGTTTAAATAAATTAAAACTGGTTTTATTCTGCCAAAACAAAGCAAATAAGACTTTCTCAAGAAGAAAAAATTGAGAAAAATTATAATTGAGTAATGTTGTCCCTCAGGTGAGAAGCGAAAGCTGCCTGAAGCGCTGACTCTGGAGGATGCCAAGCGGATCCGAGTAATGGGTGATATTCCCATGGAGCTGGTCAATGAAGTTATGAAGACCATCACAGACCCTGCTGCCATGCTGGGCCCTGAGGTCAGAGTTCATCCATCTCAGGGGCTGTTTACATGATGATGTTTTCAGATTTATTTAGTTATTTTTTTGTATGTTTTATCTTTTCGTTTGTCGTTTTTGGGACTAAAAACAAATATTTTGAAAACACTGCCATTGTCATTTACATGTAAACAAGTAAAAACAAGAGCCTTTGAAAGCGATGACATAATGCACATGCATAATGTGTTTGTGGAGTGTAGATTAAAGGCAAGGGCAAGGAAGCATAAACAACAATGGCACATACACAACAAGAAGTCGACAGAATATAACTTCAAAATATATGGAAAATTATTCTTTTTTTATAAAGAATGAACATGTGGGTGCCTTGAAGGTGAGTAGATTATTGGATAAATTTTTAAGTGAATTATTCCTTTAATAATCTAGCATAATATTCTTCCACTTTGCATTAACATTTATATTTTACTTTTACATTTAGTCGTGTAGCAGACACAATTGTTCAAAGCGACTTACAATTGAGGAGGCATTTAGTGATTCAACAAGAAGAGGCAATACACTGAAGAAGTGCTGTTTATACAAAGGAACTGTTATGCTGCGTTCACACCAGACAAAGCATTAAGCACTAGTGATTTACATGTTAAGTCCATGCAAAGACGTGAGTAGACATCCTGCGGCGTTATACACACCAATGAGGCGTCTTCATTTGCACAAATCATGCCCCTACAAGACAAAACTCATGGTTGGTTAACACTGCCTGAATGTCCGCTTAAGTTTCGATTTTTTTCAACTCACGTAAAGCGTGTCAGTTGCACAAAGCCCTCATTTTCGCAAATCAAAGTGGCGCGAGCTGAGCGTTTTGCGCATGATTATGACGTAGCGTCTGTTGTTGGTGTCCCGGAGGACAATCCTCCTGCTGACACCGACAACAGCTCATCAAACTAGGCTCGACTCAGTCTGAAGCACTGCTAAAAACTTCCATCATCCAGATTAAGTTTCTGGAGGAGTTGTTGAACTCTCAGAGCTGGGTGCACCTCTGAAAGGATCTAGTGGACTCCAAACGAATCGACGCTGTGCTTCAGCCTTTATAAAGCACATAAACACAGCCATTCTCTCAATAAAATCCAGGTATAGTCACTGGGCAGACAGTAGCCCCGTACTTGACATGAATCCGCATCTATTGTGAAGTTAGTTTGACTCGTGAATGAAGCAAATAAACTACAAATGTTTACAGGTCTATTTACGCATAAATAGAGCGATGTGTCTGCGCGTGCCATTTCTGGTGTGAACACATCATTAGTGCTCAGAGAATTTTGTCAAGCCCACTCGCCTTTGTGAAGCACATTTCATGAATGCACAATTTTTTTTTAATTTTTTTTTCTCAATTAAGTGCAATTCCGTGCAAATGGCAACCTTGCCATGAAAAAAAACAAAACAGGGAACCAAAATAGCGAAGCGCTTTCTAAGGATATTTGTGTAGGCTTGTATTTTACTCTACTGTAAAAATACTCAAAAATGTCTCTGTCAATTTTTTTTAAACAATAGTTTTTTATTTGCCAAAGTCACACAAGTGGCAATTTCACATCCGTCACATCCATAATGAAGATTTTTCCCTCATAAATGCAAAAATGTCAAAAAAATAATAATAATAATAATTTTTTATATAGAGAGCCAACTCTTATCATTTTGATTAGCATCATTTCTTTTAAGTTGTCCAGTTTAATTCACAGAATTTCTACAAAGTATGTTGTAAACTCGCAAACTTTTTTTGTTCACATCCGTAACGCAGTTTATTTTCCTCAGTTAAAATCTAAAAATGTTTACAGATTGATCTTTTTCTGATCCCTTAACTCTGTGGTGAGTTGTTTTGAAAAATATAAACATATTTCAATAAAACGTTAACATGTACTTTCTACGTGAATTTAAGTGTTGAGATTTTATTGCAAATGTCACATCTATAACGCTGGAATTGCTACTGAACAACATTTAAAGAGTGAAATGTGTGTTTGCTGGTGTTTTCCAGACCAGTCTGCTGTCTGCAAACGCAGCTCGCGATGAAACGGCTCGTCTGGAGGAGAGGAGAGGCATCATTGAGTTCCATGTGATCGGTAACTCGCTCTCTCAGAAGTCAAATAAGAAGATTCTAATGTGGCTCGTGGGCTTGCAAAATGTTTTCTCCCATCAGCTTCCCCGCATGCCCAAAGAGTACATCACGCGCCTTGTGTTTGACCCGTAAGTCCACAGTAAACCCTTCCTTGCTCCTAAAGTGCCTTTGACTTTTCCTCAGCCTTTAGCTGTCTGCGGGTTTTTTCCAGTCTCGCTGTTCAGCCACTTTTGACCCTTTTTCTGTTTTGACCTCAGGAAGCACAAGACGTTGGCTCTGATTAAAGATGGCCGCGTGATTGGAGGGATCTGCTTTAGGATGTTTCCCACTCAGGGATTCACAGAGATTGTCTTTTGTGCTGTCACCTCCAATGAACAGGTCAAGGTAAGTAGATGG
Organism: Danio rerio; assembly: GCF_052040795.2. Taxonomy (NCBI): domain Eukaryota; kingdom Metazoa; phylum Chordata; class Actinopteri; order Cypriniformes; family Danionidae; genus Danio; species Danio rerio. The sequence continues at coordinate 17,049,382 of NC_141023.1, forward strand.
AGACTCTGTGAAAGGTAATTGACTGAACAAGAGGGATTTCATGATGATTTAAATGTATTTATAGGGTTTGTACGGGTGTTGGAAATCATTGAAAATGCTTGAATTTACGAATTGGATTTGTGCATCTACAAATCTTGTTTTGAAATATAAAATACACAAATCAAATTTGTATTTCAAAACAAAATTTGTAGATGCACAAATCCAGTTCATATTTTAAAACACAATTCATAAATACACAAATCCAATTCTTAAATTCAGAAATACACAAATCCAGTTTGCAAGTTCAAAACTTGATTCAAAAATACACATATCAATTTAGTATTTCAAAACACAATTCATACATATGCAAATCCAATGTGTAAATTTAAAACTTGATTCGTAAATAAATAAATCCAATCCGTAAATTCAAAAATACACATCCAACTTGTAAATTTAAAATGCATTTCGTAAATATGCAAATCCAGTTTGTATTTCAAAACACGATTCATAAATATGCCAATCCAATTTGTATACTTAAAACACAATTCGTAGATACACAAATTTAATTAGCAAATTCAAAACTTGATTCAAAAATACAAAAATCCAATTCATAAATTTGAAACACAATTTGTAAACACACAAATCCAGTTCGTATTTTAAAACACGATTTGTAAATACACAACTCCAATTCATAAATTGAAAACACATTTCAAAAATACACAAGTCTAATTTGTAAGTTTAAAACTTGATTTAAAAGTACACAAATCCACTTCGTGAATTTCAAAATACACTTCGTAAATACACAAATCCAATTCAATTAAAAAACACGTAAATTCAATTTGTTAATTCAAAAATATGCAAATCCAATTTTGCGTGTTCTCCCTGTGTTGGAGTGGGTTTCCTCCGGGTGTTCTGGTTTCCCCCACAGTCCAAAGACATGCGCTATAGGTGAATTGAAAAAGCTAAATTGGCCATAGTGTACTTGTGTGGATGCAAGTGTATGTGGGTGTTTCCCGGTGTTGGGTCGCGGCTGGAAGGGCATCAGCTGTGTAAAACATTTGCGTTTGTCTGTCTATTTTAGAGGCCAGAGGAGTGAGGTTTACCTGCACAGCACTTCACTAGCTTGCCTCCGTTACACTTAGGTTTATCTTCTGATCTATTAATCATTTTTGTGTTTGTGTTTGTGCTCAGGGCTACGGGACACATCTGATGAATCATCTTAAAGAGTATCACATCAAGCACGGAATTCTGTACTTCCTCACGTATGCGGACGAATACGCCATCGGCTACTTCAAGAAACAGGTACGGCTCCAGTTGGTCACGTACTCTCTTTTTTTTTTGTTATTATTTGTTTCCGCTGCTCAATTTCAATTGAACTCTCTTTCTCTTGCTAGGGCTTCTCCAAAGACATCAAAGTGCCGAAGAGCCGCTACCTCGGCTACATCAAAGACTATGAGGGAGCCACGCTGATGGAGTGCGAGCTCAATCCCCGAATTCCCTACACCGAACTCTCGCACATCATCAAGAGGCAGAAAGAGGTGAGAGTGCACACATTTACACTGGTGCAGATGCAGAGTACTGCTGTGCTGGTTTATCTATTATTATTATTATTATTAAAAGTGTTTTAATGCATGAGAAAAGTATTGCTGTTAGAATAGTATGTCACTCTTTTGTTTGTTTGTTTGTTTGTTTGTTTGAATGGTTTTATTAATTTTATTATATTTGTATTATTCTGAACTGTTTTTGCCAATAGTAGACATGGCATTTATATGAAAGATATATATGATGCAATGTGGGTGGCACGGTGGCTCAGGTTAGCGCTGTCACCTCATAGCAAGAAGGTTGCTGGTTTGAGTCTCGACTGGGCCAGTTGACATTTCTGTGTGGAGTTTGCATGTTCTTCCTGTATTGGCATAGGTTTCCTCCGGATGCGCCAGTTTTCTCCACAGTCCAAAGACATGAGCTATAGGTGAATTGGGTAAACAAAATTGGCTGTAGTGTATGAGTGTGAATGTGAGAGTGTATGGGTGTTTTCCAGTACTTGGTTGCAGCTGAAAGGGTATCCGCTGTATAAAACATATGGAATAGTTGATGGTTTATTCCGCTGTGGAAACCCCTGATAAATAAAGGACTAAACCAAAGGAAAATGAAGAATGATTCAATGCAAGCTTGAATTAAAAGAAACGTTTAAAATAATATCTGTGCATCTATCTATGTGTAGATAACATTACAGTGGGCTTCAGCTCTGTGTTTGGTATCTCAACTGTTTGTTGTTGTTGTTGTTGTTGTTGTAATACAGTAATTAAATGTGTTACTAATAGCCTGGGCCAGACAGAATCTGCAGACATTTTTTGTTGTTTCTGTGGATTTATGATTTTGGGAGTAAAGTAACTAAAAACATGATAAATAAATTAATGACTTTTAAACTTTAATTCAAGGTTTATAATTGTAATCCAATTAAATCCATTTGTTTGGTAAAATATGCAATCCCTCATGTAATATATCTATTAAATGTCAGGAAATATCCAGTTTCAGTTTCCTTTATTTATGTCATTCAAATCATCACAATAGAATTGTAATGCAGAACGAAATTACGTTGCAACAGACCCATCAAGAACATAAAAAAACATCAATATAAAAACACTATAAAATCCTAACATGATAAATAAGCTTTTATAATTCCATAGAAATATAAAAAATATAGATAAGATATAACCCATTTTTAAAAAATCTCTGAAGAGAATAACTTAATACTTAAATACCTATTTCACCATTTGTTGTAATATTAACAATTTATGCTAGTTTAACAAATTTATTTATTTTTAACACTAGCTATTAACAATACTTAAGAAATGGTATTATTTAAAAGTCTTATAATGACAGGATAAAAACTATCTTGAAACCGCACTGATTTGCTCCTCAGACTTCTGTAACGCCTGCCTGATGGCATGAGTGAGAGCAGGCTATGACCAGGGTGGGTTGGATCCCCTAAAATGTTATTTGCCCTAGACAGACAACGGCGTTGGTAAAGTTCCTCGATAGATGTCATTTTGACTCCAACAGACCTTTCAGCTGACTTTATGATCCTCTTAATGGTGTTCTTATCAGACACACTGCTATTCTCATACCAAAGGGAGATGCCATTAGTAAGAACACTCTCAACAGCTCCTCTGTAAAAAGTTGTGAGAATTGATTGGCTGAGGTGTGCTCTTTTCAACCTTCTCAGAAAAAGCAGTCGCTGGTGCGCTTTCTTCGCAAGACAAGTGGTATGGAGAGACCAAGTCAGGTTCTCAGTAACATGGACCCCCAGAAATTTTATCTGCTGTACAGTCTCCACTGCAGTGTTATTAATATATACAGGGGAATAAATGGGGCGTTTCTTCCTGAAGTCGATCACCAACTCCTTAGTTTTATCAACATTCAGAACTAAATCACTTTATCACTTTATAAACTGTATTATAAAGTCCTATGAATATTTGCATATTAGATCATAAACTAACTGTAAAATAATTTTAAAAAATGATTTAATAACTCAGTAACACAAACTACAATTATGCTATCAATTATGCTATCAGTCAGAATTATTAGCCCCCCCCCCCTTTTTGATTTTTTTTCTTTTCTTTTTTAAATATTTTCCAAATGATTGTTATCAGAGCTAGGAAATTTTCATAGTTGTCTGATAATATTTTCTGAAGAAATTCTTATTTGTTTTATTTTGGCTAGAATAAAAGCAGTGTTTATTTTTTTATAAACCATTTTAGGGTCAAAATTTTAAACCACTTTAAGCTAGTTTTTTTCTGATAGTCTGCAGAACAAACCATCACTATACAATAACTTGCCTAATTACCCTAACCTGCCTAACCTAATTAACCTAGTTAAGCCTTTAAATGTCACCTTAAGTTGTATAGAAGTGTCTTTTAAAAATATCTAGTCAAATTTTATTTTCTGTCATCATGGCAAAGACAAAATAAATCAGTTATTAGAAATGAGTTATTAAAACTATTATGTTTAGAAATGTGTTAAAAAAGATCTTCTCTGCGTTAAACAGAAATTGGGGAAAAAATAAACCGGGGGGAGCTAATAATTCAGGGCGGTTAATAATTCTCACTTCAACTGTATGTATATTAGGAGTGTCAAAATTAATCGTTTCTTTGGTGCACCGCAGTGCAGACACGAACAATTCGGTATCGGTTCAGTAATGTACTGATGTCATTTATTTCATGTGTTATATGGCGGTAGCTTACTTTGGCGTGGGAGGTGACCTGCTGATGTGGTCGTGAGGTAACGTTTTATCTCCTCTCTCAGCTGTTACAACAATAACATTACTTGTGGATCCAGACACAAGCGTGTCTGCATAGTGAGTTTTCTCCACCGCGTTGCCATCTATAATGAATCGGCTGATCACTGCGGTCATTTAACATCAGTGTCCGTGTCACTGTTTGCTGAACTGTTAGAGCCAATTGCAGCCTTTTCTGTTGAATGCACGATCAATCATAGGCGTTCAAGAACTCGCTCAATAATGATTAAAAAGCAAGCAAGATAATATTTACATTTGTTTATTTGCTATAAAGACCAGGGGCCTCATGTACGAAGACTTGTGTTGAATTCATACTAAAACATTGCGTACGCCAAAAATTCACACAAATTTTACATCCGAAATAACGTGAAACTAGGGCGGCAAAATATCCTCATTTCCCTAATTATTATCCACGAAGACCCCCCCCCCCCAATCTCCCCCCCCCCCCTTTTTTTTACTTTCATCTGCGACACCCGAGCCCCCTCCCCTTTAGGACGGCAGAATAGAATAGAGAGGGAGGTTAGACAGAGCCAGTTCAGAGTAATTAAAGGAATTGGGGAAAATGCTAAATTAAATATTTAAATTTGGATGCAATACCGCAGTCTCTAACGCATACTGAACTGTGGTGGTTGAAACGAATGACTCAATATTATATCAAGTATTGTGGCATACAAAACTGTCATATTGAATATTGGGGTATATGTTATTCTCAAGTGGGATTTTAGCTGTGAATTTTTCTAAATGGCCATGAAGAGCATAAAAGAAAGTTTTTATTAAATTAAATTAGTGCTATTGGTTTATTGTTGTCTGCTGCAGATCATTAAGAAACTGATCGAGAGGAAACAGAATCAGATCAGGAAAGTGTATCCTGGTCTCACCTGCTTTAAAGAGGGTGTGCGTCAGATTCCTGTGGAGAGTATACCAGGCATCAGTAAGTGTCTAAAAAATATGACTATAATGTCCAAAATCCTTTCATTCAAACGTGCTTTCTTCTTTCTGTTTTTATATTTATTTATTTTTTAGGAGAGACTGGTTGGAAACCTAGTGCCAAGGAGAAAAGGTCAGATGAGAATTTATGCTTATTTATTCTGAAATCTTAGACCATCTGTGTGCCTCTATTAGATCATGGAGTATCTGCGGCGTACTGATGATTTCACAGTGGTGCCATGTACTCTCTATCACTTTAAAAGGGTGTTTGTAAAATAAATAAATACTTTTATTTAACAAAGAATTCAGTAAATAAATCAAAAGTGGCAGTAAAGTCATTTATAATGTCACAGATGTATTTATAAATCCAAAATCAAAAGAAGTGCTTCAGGGGTAGTTAATGTGTCTGTGCTCTTTGGATAAGGAATTATTAAAGATAAACAACAAAATAATAAGTCCAAGGCACTGAAAAGCAAGCGAAAAAATGAAAAAGCCCTTATTAACATGGCTATTCCTTAAAAACAGCACCTACGCGTTTCGGCAACACTTGACTCAATTGAATATATCAGCCAGAGATGCCCAAACTAGCCAAAAGTTGGCCTATGATAACCTTTGATTTGGCCTTCCATCCCATCTGAGAAGATGGGAAAATTAAGGAGAGGCTGGAGAGAATGCCTTTAATAGAGATTGTCATTCATAATTAAACGTAATCTTTCGTTTGTTGAATACCTTTTTTACTAAATGTTGTGCATGAGTCAGATTTATTTAATTGTCTTATGAATTGAATTGTTTGTTTTCATTGTAATAAGTTAATTATAAAATATTTGTAGGCTGTGTGTGTCTATTACTCACTCTTAACTTTTCCTCTGCAGTAAAGAGCTGAAAGATCCAGATCTGCTCTACAACATGCTGAAGAATCTACTGGCACAGATTAAAGTAAGACTTCTGTTGTTCCCCATCACACATTCATCTGAACACATTAACTGTGCAATATCTCTGCATGAACAGACGCATCCAGACGCCTGGCCGTTCATGGAGCCGGTGAAGAAATCTGAAGCTCCAGACTATTATGAGGTCATCCGCTTTCCTATCGGTGGGTACTGTTGGCATCTGCATATATACAGTTGAAGTCAAAATTATTAGGCCACCTGTGAGTTTTTTTTTCTTTCTTTTTTTTCTTTCTTAAATTTCCCAAATGATGTTTAATAGAGCAATACTACGCGCAAAACAGGCACCGTGGGTCAAGCCGATCACTTGACGCAGAAGTATAAATCAGCCTTTATATGTGCATATTGGGAGCGATGTGCACGGTGCCGCGCACGTTGATAGAATGCAACAAGCGTACCGCAAGTCACATGACAAGAACTGACCGATAAGTTGATCAAAAGTGCCTTTTAGACAGAGATTCAGCAGCCTTTGACTACATTTGTTCCCTTTAAAAGGGCAATACTTATGTAGCTCAGATTTACATTTGACAAATAAAACTTTTTTTGATAGCTAATATTTTTTATTTATTTGTTGTTCTGACATTTATTTATTACTTATGTTTAATTGTTAAAAAACTTTTTTTTCACTTATTTTGAAGTCCAAAGAGAAATGGACTATGGTTTATTTTTTATTATTATGTTGTTCTTTATTATTTGGTCACTGAGCAACAATAAGCAACACTTTAAAATATAAGGAGTTTTCATAAGGATTAGGATTTTCTAAACCAGTAGTGTTTTGAGTGCATAATAATCGGGATTGCCGTGAAACCATGATTATACCTAAGACTATAATCGTACAATCAAATTCTCTAATTGTTGCTTCTTTAATTCTAAAGTTTGCTTGAATTTAATCTGCTAATATTGGGTTGCTGTGCAGTTTATGAAATCAATACAATCCTGCTAGATTTTCGTCAGGCTGTTTTGTTTACTGCAGTAACCAAGGCAACGCCCGTATTCCCGCTGTTCTGTAGGCGCCACCTGCTGGAATAACATATGAATAATGTTTCTTACAATCAGTGTTTTAGTAAATATGCTAAGTTATAAAGTTGCTAATGTTACCGGTTTAAACCTAAAGTGGCGATGAGGTCTTAAAATGCTTGAAAGAGCCTTTAAAAAGGGCTTTGTAGGTGTTTAATTTCACTCCCTGGTTCATGTATGCACCCTGTGTGTGGTAAATTACTCACCTTCTTGTCATCTAATATGTTCAATTGTTTTGTTTTTCAGTCAAAACCAATTAGTGTTTTTTGAGGAAAACATGCAGGCTTGGTCTTCTATGGTGCTCACTGGCTTTTTCTGACAAACTGCAGTTTCTATGCAGCTTCAAATTACTTCATGCATTGCTAGCTGGAAAATAAGGTCAATACCTCAAGAAATGGTCTGTATTCTAAAAAATACTAACTCTGAAATGTGCGTCAATTACCTTCATAATAAAAGTTGTTTGGAAGTTTAAACCTTTGAGCACCATAGAAATTCACAATGTGGAATAAAAACCTGATATTTTCTTCACAAAAAAAAACTTTTTTTTTTTTTTACTAAAGAAGGGAATTAGCATTTTGAATGACAATTGTGTGAGTAAATGTATTAGTAAGTTTCTGTTTTTGAAGTGAACTAATCTTTTGATCAGTAGAACATTGCATCTAATTGAATAAATAACCTATCCACTTGCTTAGACTTGAAAACGATGACGGAGCGTCTGAAGAACCGGTATTACGTGACAAAAAAGCTGTTTATCGCCGACCTGCAGCGAGTGATCACCAACTGCAGAGAGTACAACCCTCCGGACAGCGAGTACTGCAAGTCTGCAAACACCCTGGAGAAGTTTTTCTACTTCAAGCTGAAAGAAGCCGGACTTATTGACAAGTAAAGGGCATCTAGACTAATACAAGGGACCAGTTAGATAGTATAGAGGGTGTGTTTACGTTCACACAAACACATGTGGTTTATCTCGACATTAAAACCTGTTCAAAGTTGCTGCTTTCTGTTACTTGCTTCATCCTTAAAAGGATTAGTTGACCCAAAAAATCCAAATTCTGCCATTAATAGCTCATTTCAAACCCCGGAGACCTCTTGAGTACACAAATTAAGTTATTTTAGATGAAATCATGTAGCGCTCTATTTCTACATAGACATCAATGGTTTTTCAAAGTGCAGAAAAGTACCAGAAAACATCCTCAAAACAGACTTCAGTGGGTCAATTGTAGTGCGAGGATACTTTTGTGCGTGCATAATACAAAAGTTAAAATAGTTTCTTCCCAGTGTCAGTATATTGCGCACATTCATGAGAGTGCTTTATGTATGTCTTCATGCAAAGAAGAAACTATTGGATAGTGTCGTTATTTTTGTTTTATATGCACACAAAAGTTTTGTCGTTGTATCATAATATTCTAATTGAACCACTTAAGATCTGTTTCAAAGATATTTGTTTGGTATTTTTTTGAACATCTCGGGACCTTTGTTGTCTATGGAGGATGAGGGAGCTCTCAGATTTCATATAAAATATCTTAATTTGGGGATTGGAACAAGACGATGGCGAGTAATGTTGAACATAATTTTAATTTTGGTGTGAACTAACCCTTAAAACTGTGTAGTTACAGAGCTCTGGTTGTTTTTGTGTGCATGACTCAGGATCAGTTACAATTTTCCTGATTTTTTTTTTTTCCCCTCTTGTCATCCAAGATTTCCATGGTTTTTGTTTTCAGTTGTAAAGAAATTTTGAGGTTTTTGAGGAAAATGTACATGATTTTTCTTCATATTTTGTTTCATGTTTCTTCACATTTCGCCACATTTTTGTTAGTATGGAGAAAAATCCTGTAATGTTTTGCTCACAAACAATTTCATTTCGACTGAAGAAAGAAATAAAGAATCCTAAATCTTCGATGACTAGATGGTTAGTAAACAATCAGGGACTTTTGGAAGAGGAACAGTATCCTTTAAGAGAAAATAGAAACTGAAAGTGTGTTTGTTGTGGGAGTCGACTTCTCCTTCATCTGCCATTAAAGCAGTGAGTCACACAAAATGCAAGCTGTTGCTCTGCATGTGCAACATGTTCAGTTGTGTAACTCAAAGTCTTATCCTGACCTGAGATGCTGCAGCCAAAGACGGACAATGTTTGGCCTGTGGTGATCAAGTCACTGCAGTGCTGCCATTTTCTGCCAAAGCTGTTCGAAACAGCCGGTTAGTCATATACAGGATGTGCCTATTCAGTATAAACTACTGGTTAAAAGTTTGACTTTAGTAAGATTTTTTTAAATGTGGCTCTTCTGCTCACAAAGCCTTCAATTATTAGATAAAAAATGAATGGAAATTGTAATTATTATTAGAATTTACAAATTTAGCAAGTTTTCTAATTAAATGTTGTTTAAAATGTCTTTTATTCCCGCGATACTGATTATTCATCATCATTATGCCAATATTCAGTGTCACGTGATCTTTCAGAAATTATTGTATTATGAACGTTTTCTGCTTAGATTATTCTGCTTAGATTAAGATAAAAATTTTCTGCTTAGAAATTTTATTATTATTTTTTAATTATTATTATTTTAATTTTATTATTATTATTAGTATTACTATTATTATTTTTTATTTTTATTCTTATTACAATTATTATTTAAAATAATAATATTATTATAACAATTTATTATTATTATTTTTATTGTTATTATTAATAATATTATTTTACAATTGTTATTTTTTTCTTATTATTATTATTAGCAGTGTTGGAAACTGGCTTCATAAATGTTTTGATATTAAATAAATTCTTTCATTTAAAGCTTTCTTTTCATCAAATAATGCCATTTCCATAAGGTGACAAATTGATTTTTATAAATGAACCACTGCTATTACTGATTGAGTTACAGTAATAATACTAATAATAAAACAGCAATTCAGCATATTCAACACAATCTCACGGCAATTCGTAAAGTGTTTGATTTAATGGCTAATTTGTATGAATTTGTATGACCTTATTTGTATAATTTAGTATGATTTGCTTATCACCCAATGACAGTTGGGTTAAGGGTCGGGATTGGGTGCCACGCCTCCTTTTCAAAATCTTACATTTTCGTAAAGCTGAACTCGTACGAATTCGTACCAATTAGCTACTAAACTAACAAAATATAAAAAAGTTATGTTTCCTCGTGAGATCAGGCTAGCATATTTTGTAATGATTTCTGAAGGATCTTGTGAAGACTGCTTTGCTATCACAGAAATTAATGGAATTTTAAACTACAATCCAGTTAGAAAACCGATGTCTTTAATGTTTAAACTAACATCAATGAGCCGAATATGCTTTAAAAAAATTGTAAAAATCTCACCGTTCACGACATTTTAACTGGTCGTGTACATCTGAAAATTTGGGGAAATCGCTTTTTCTTTCTTTTTTTGAGTTCCATTAGGGGCTTTTATTACAGAAAAGACAACTCTTTCAGTTACAGAACAGTTTAAGTGTTTTATTTTATCCTAGGGATTTATTTGTCCATTTGGCTTCTTTGGTGACATCGTGAAGTGTTTATCTCTGTTCACAAACCAGCATTTGTCTTCTTTGAACGTTTTTTAGTGTGTCATGATAACAACCGTTCAGGCTTTTTTTTTTTTTTTTACATCCATCTGGGACCAGTAAGTATTTCCGTTTCACACTTTGTTTGCTACTACCTAAAATATTCGACTGCACAGACTTCTGTATCCAAATATATATGTGTATGTGTGTGTGTGTGTGTGTGTGTTTTCTGCAATACCGCATGTTCTCTGCTGGTTTCTGTTCACACACACTTTGTACAGGACAGCTGGTTTGTTATTTTCAGTTTGACTGTAATGGGCATTTACTTGAATCCTGAGTTCGATGAACTGCTGCGTTGTTGATGTTTTATCAGGGTTCTTCATTGTGGCTTTTATCCATGGACACTGATGACTGCTCTCGTCAAGAGGACAAAAAAGCAGTTCACAATGGTTTGTTTTGGATGATGCATGTAAATTGCTATAGTTATGTGTACTATACTTTTTTTTTGGAAAATAAATAAATTTTTTAAAGCAAACTTTCTATTCGAGTTTTAATCCAAGTGATTTGAGGGAAAAAAGCTTTCATGATTAATTCAAGGTATCAATTCATTCATTTTCTTTTCAGCTTAGTCCCTTTATTAATCCGGGGTCGCCACAGCAGAATTAACCGCCTAATTCAACGTTTATAAAATCAAATGGTAATTATCACAGCTAGAAGGATGCTGATTCAAGCCTTTGCTGGGTCAGTTGGCATTTCTGGGTGGAGTTTGCATGTTCTCCCCGTGTTTGCGTGGGTTTCCTCCGAGTGCTCCGGTTTCCCCCACAAGTCCAAAGACGTGGTAAAGGTGTATGGGGTAACTTAAATTGTCTGTTGTGTATGTGTGTGCATGTGTGTGTATGGATGTTTCCCATTGATAGGTTGCAGCTGGAAGGGCATCTGCTGTATAAAACATATGCTGGATTAGTGGGCAGTTCATTCCGCTGTGGTGACCCTAGGTTAATAAAGGGACTAAACCGAAAAGAAAATGAATAAATGAAATGGTAAAATATATTTATGTAAAAAAGGCAACTAAAGATTATTTCCCTTGTTTTATATTTTTAATAGTTCATTCATTTATTTTCTTTTCGGCTCAGTCCCTTTACTAATCAGATGGTCGCAACAACATCCAGTATCCAGCATTTATTTTATGCAGTGGATTCCCTTCCAGCCGCAGCCCAGCACTGGGAAACACCCATACACTCTTCCATTCACACATACACTACAAACAATTTAGTTAATCCAATTCACCTATGTAGCGCATGTCTTTGGACTGTGGGTGAAACCAGGACACCCGAAGGAAACCCACGTGAACACAGGGAGAACATGCAAACACCACACAGAAATGCCAACTGACCCAGCCGGGGCTCGAACCAGCAACTTTACTGTGAGCGCTACCCACTGAGCCATTGTGTCGTCCCTATATTAAATAATAAATGGGAATAATACTATAAATTGTACTTATTTTGTAGTATAATTAAATACACATATATGCATATATAAAGCACACATATATAAGATTATGATATAAATATACAATATGCGCATATATATATATATATATATATATATATATATATATATATATATATACATTTATATTTGAAGAGTTCAGATGTAAAACCCGTTAAATGCCATCTGCCTGAAGATGCCAAAGCCTGTACATGCCATCGAAAATCTTCTGAAATGAGCATTTTTCTGTTTGTTTTTTTTCCCGTGTAGTTTCAGATATTTCACTTTTAAGGTAATAAATAGGTTATATTTTATTGCTTTTAAAGTCCAATAACAGCATATAAACATAAGAGTCTGAGGGAAATAATGCTCATTAACATTTCATATAGCTTCTATAGGTTCGTGCATCTGAAGTCTTTATATACATAATAAATATACAGTCTTAAATTGTAAAAACTAATGTTTGTATATACACAAACATACACACGCATGCGTTATATATATATATATATATATATATATATATATATATATATATATATATATATATATATATATATATATATATATATGTATGTATATATATATACACATACATACATGCACACACACATATATATATGTATATAAATGTATATATATATATATATATATATATATATATATATATATGTATATATATATGTATGTATATATATATATATATATATATATATATATATGTACATATATATATGTGTATATATATATATGTATGTATATATATGTATGTATGTATATATATATATATATATATATATATATATATATATATATATATATGTGTGTGTGTGTATGTATGTATGTATGTATGTATGTGTGTGTGCGTGTGTGTGTGTGTGTATGAAAGTAGTATAATTAATGCAGTTATATTTTGTCTTATCTACAAGAGGGCTATTTTTAAATAGCTATTAATTTATGTGATTTATAAACGTCATGGGTTTTTTTTTATTACAAAGTAAAATAAGTTAAAAATAAATCTATCTGTTAAATTACACTCCAATTTTAATATCTTCTTTAGAATGCAATCATATTTCGGTTTCCATACGCCGTTTGTTTTGACCTGGGCATGACTATCAAGCAGATTACTTAGGCAGGATCTTTAGTTTTGTTTTCCTGACACCGCTGACTGTAAACGGGGCCCAATCAAGGTCTCTCTGTCGCTTCTTCCTGCTTTCAGTGCACCTGTCTATTTTTGCGCATTTCTAAATCAAATGTGTTAACAGACAGTCAAAGAAAAGCAAACCTCTGCTAAACTGCACATTAGTTTTCGGTCAAATTTTATATATAACAGTTCATGGATGATACAGATTGTCATTAAATTTGTCCCTATAATGCTGTATGTCATTCATCCCCTCCTACAGGGCCCTTTCTCTGTTTTCGGTTTCGTTTTTCTTTCTGACAGACTTTAAAAGGGAGGGTTTAAAGGATCTGTTTTACCGAAGCAACACACAGACCTCTCGACAGCATACGTATTGCAGAGGTGAGTGAACGTATACTGACTTATTAGACCATTAGAATATACAATTATAGAGTCTATTCCATGCTACAGCATGGGTAAAGTATATTTAAAAAGCATAATGCCTAGTAATTTAGCTTCTTTTAAATTATTGTTTACATTGAAACATTTTGACGATTGGTTTTAGTGAATTGCCTAATGTAAAAAGAACATCTTACAAGAAGACTCTCACAGTCCACTAATTCTGTAGATGCATTGTCTGTAAGTTTATTTGTTTGTATTTATAGCCTGACTCATATATTAATGTTATGTACACAGAGATGGCTAAGGCTTATTGAATGTACATAGATTTTGTACAGTTTCAATCTGTAGTCAATGTCGTGGAATACAGCAACATTCTCGAACAAGCTTTGGGAGAGTTTACTGTGTCTGCCTGCCTAACTGTGGGAAGAGAAACACCAGAGTGAAGACAGAACATCAGATATTTTATCCAATAAATATAATTTTTCAGATGGATGGATTGTAATGTTCCTTATGATTAAAGTATTGGTTGTTAACTTTATATTATTTATGAAACTATTATTTAACTTCCACGTCTTTAAGGGACAATTCAGCCTATAAATGTAACATTTACTCGTTATTCACTTTTTCCAAACCTGTTTAAGTTTAATTTTTTTCTTTGTTGAACATAAAATAAGTTATTTTGAGAAGTGTATTTGTAAGAGAATTACATTGATTTTTTGGTGAACTATCCCTTTAAAATTATTATGATGGTAAGCAATGATCTAAAACAAGGTGTGGTTTGCTTAATTCATATTTTATCTGCATGTTTGGATTGCTTGGATCACTTTATTACTTTATGCACGCTATTCCTTTTTTTTATACTACAGTAAAAATCATTGCAGTGGGTAAGCTTATGTAACCCTACACATTACATGATGCTATTCTTGTTGAAGCTTCAGGAAACGTGTCTGTTGTTTCACTCAAAACTATTTTTGTCAGATGTTTATCAATAACCAAAACTGAACATTTACATGCAAACTTGTTACTTGTTCTTTTTGCTTTGACATTTTTAGTTAGATTGTTGTTTTGATAAAACCTAAGATTTGAAGTTTTACCTTGACTGAAATTTTTTAAATTTTTTTGTGAAAAAATATTGAAGTTGATCTGTAATATATAATAATTAATTATTTGTAACAACAACAAAAAAGTCTACCAATGCCAGCATTTGTTCTTACACAGTGAAGTTTAAAATCTGCAAACTTTTCAGCCATTTTAAGATATATATGAAGTACTGTACTTTTGAAACATTTGCATGTTAATCAAACAGATTGAGTTTATGTTTGTTTTGAAAGTTGAAATTTGAAATCCTTATTTTTTGTTCTGTTACATTATTTTTTATGCAGTTATATTTGAACAAACGGTTTTCATCTGATACGTAAAATATTAACTCAAATATATTTTAGTTTACCAAAAATATGTTTTTAACCATGAAAAATTTCAAATTTAACCATTTAATCCGAGATTATTAAATGTGTATGCGTGTGTGTGTGTGTGTGTGTGTGTGTGTGTGTGTGTGTGTGTGTGTGTGTATGTATGTATGTATGTATGTATGTATATATATATATATATATATATATATATATATATATATATATATATATATATATATATATATATATATATATATATATATTAGGGATGTGCGGAGCAGCCGGTATTTGTTTTTGTAATTGTTGAGGGGGGAAAAGTTTTTGTATTTGTATTCGAGTAGAATTCAAAATGGCGCAAAAATTTATATTTTTTCTATTACACTTTACTAATTTACGTTATAGTGAAAGTATTGTTTAATTATACCCATTATATAAATTATAGACATGCAATATTGGCTGTTGTTTTTGAACATGTGACAAGAAATGTCATTGAAAAGAAAATAACATAGAAGCCATTATCTCATCCATGGTTAAACCAACAACTAATAAAATACCATTGTGAATATTATGAACCCCACCACCACCGTTCTTGTTGAAGGACACTGAATAGACAATAAAAACAAATAATATTTCAAAAAACTGTACTTCTTCTGAAAGAACTTCTTTCCAATGGACAGAATTCCAAAAACTAATATTAACTAAATAAATCTAAATAAAACCCTGCCTGGGAGATCTGGCAGAACAAAAGTATTCTATATAATATTTATTATACATGAATATAATCGTTTATTGTTTTCAAAGGTAGTTGTGTATCATGTTTATACCTTGTTTTGTGGCCTGTTTGAGTGTAGATGGAGCTCAGACTCAGGCCATATCAGGAGGAGGTGGTCCAGGCGGCTTTAAGAGGAGAGAACAGCATCATCTGGCTGCCCACTGGTGGAGGAAAAACTCGTGCTGCGGTTTACGTCGCTGAGAAACATCTAGAGACCAAGGCCAATGCCAAAGTGGCAGTGCTCGTCAATAAGGTGAAGCCTCAGGTCTTTTTATATTTTGAAAAGAAATTCCTTTACATTATTTTTTAAATTTCTGCCAAGAAAAAGTAAGAGATTACTCATATTCATTATCCATAATTAGGTTTATATATATATATATATATATATATATATATATATATATATATATATATATATATATATATATGAGCAATATCACACGACACGAGTAGCAGTGCGATGTGGCTGTATATCAGAACTAGTGGGAGGCATGCGTTGGCACGAGGCCGCAGGCAAAGTGCCTTACTTTCCCACCAATAACTATATACAGCCAGATTGCACTGCTACGAGTGTGATATACAAAAGTTTAATGGCATAATTGTGTGTATAAAAAAGAAAACCAAACACAGAGAGTCTAAAAACCATTTTGTAAGAGGAACTACAGTCTTCCGCCGTTCATACACATCTGCAGCTGACATCAGAACAGCAGAAACCAGTGCTTCTTCACAAACGTCACTTCAAATCTAGTATTTAAATGATTCTCTTGCGTAATGTCTAAAGTGATGACAAAGCAGGTGATTTTGCTCCCATTTTAAGATTATAAGGCTGAACGGCATTGAAATGCCATCTGTCTACAGAGATATCTCCCTATAGTACTACAGTCTATTACAGTCTACAGTATTTCTCTGTTGCTATCAGAATATCACAATAATTAAACCCAAAAATAAACAGCGCAATCACTACCAGATTGCTGTTGTTTTTTGTGATGAGGAATGCAGGCATTTCTTCTTTATTTTTGCCAACACAACACACATTCCTGATATGAGAGTCCCATCTCACACTCAATACACTACAATTATATGGTATATATTCAGCACTACAACATACAAAAGAGAGAGATTGACTTAGAATGTCATTCACCGGTTTAATAATGATTTGATCAGCTGTAGTTAGAAGAATGGACAACGTCAACTGTCTTTGGTCTGCTTAATGATAGGCTAATGGCTACAGGCATACTGTCTCTCGGAAATTATATTTTAAAATAGACGCTGCCCTTATAAACATACTGCACAGCTGCAATCTAAGCAACTACATTCTCAACTAAAAAAACCTCAAAGTACATTGTTTTCCAACATCTGCAATATTTGTCAAACTGTAGAGTGTCCTCTGCTTGTTGCTGTATGTGTGCGGAGTAATACACAAGGGTAAAGAGGCTGGACAATTGCTATATATATATTTAGTGAATTGCCTAATGTAAAAAGAACACCTTACAAAAAGACTCTCACAGTCCACTAATTCTGTAGATGCATTGTCTGTAAGTTTATTTGTTTGTATTTATAGCCTGACTCATATATTAATGTTATGTACACAGAGATGGCTAAGGCTTATTGAATGTACATAGATTTTGTACAGTTTCAATCTGTAGTCAATGTCGTGGAATACAGCAACATTCTCGAACAAGCTTTGGGAGAGTTTACTGTGTCTGCCTGCCTAACTGTGGGAAGAGAAACACCAGAGTGAAGACAGAACATCAGATATTTTATCCAATAAATATAATTTTTCAGATGGATGGATTGTAATGTTCCTTATGATTAAAGTATTGGTTGTTAACTTTATATTATTTATGAAACTATTATTTAACTAGACAGTGCTCAGCATATAGAGTATGAGTACACCCTATTTTGAAAATGAATATTTTTATCCATTTCTCAGTCAATGTAGGCAATGTATTTTGGTGCATTTAAACAAAACAGATTTCATAAACAGATGTATTAATTCAAATAAAAATGCAAAAAAAATTATGAGCTAACATTTCAACAAAATTTGATATATTTTTTGCTTCTCTCGATTTTTGCTATTTTTGACATTTTTATTTAATATTTTTCTATGACGTATAAATTTAGGCTACTAATTCTTTAACTATTATTGATTTCTCTACCAAATATTGTCTCATTCACTAATAATTGCATACGTTTTCATATTTATACACACACTTGAGCTTCTCACAATATTTATTTATGCCT